>NC_084979.1:31099997-31102497 GCF_963691925.1 Scomber scombrus | reverse complement strand
GGGTATGCATTAGGGCGTGGCTACGTCGTGATTGACAGGTTGATTGGTTCACAGGTTTCAGGAGGGCGCCTCATGCTCCTCCTGATACCCATATAAGTAGAATCCGTGTTTTTATTTGTCCCAGCATGCACCTGAAATGTTCAAGATGGTGCTGCTCAGATCCGATACTATTGGCCTCCGAGCAGCAGTCCACAAACCATTGAGTGACATCACGGATGTTACGTCATTATATATACAGTCTATGTGTATGATGCATATATATACGTATTAGGACTGTCAGCTTTAATGTGTTTAGCCGAGCATGCTGCACTATCTCTTTAAAAATCGTGTCTTCCTGTTTTATGGAATTGGAAATATTTACAGCGCTGTGGGAGAGCTTTAGGCACTTTAGATGTTTAGATTCTCCTCCATGATAAAAACACCAACAGAGAGGGCGTTTAAATTCACTCTGCAGCAACGACAACGAGCCCAAACATGCAGCTCGAGCTCTAAAGAATAATCTTCATCAACAAGAAGAAGAAGGACAACAACAGTTATCTGACATCTACAGATCAGCACGTCTAAAAAAACCTGACTGACCTATTTGCTCTGGTGTGATAATAACACGTGTTGTTTTTAATGCAAGTGCAAACTCGTTGCAACAAATCTACAAACATGTTTGTGCTCCGTGTGGTTAACGTGTTGCTGTGGCTGAAAGTAACAGTGTGAGAAAAGCTGCAAACAACTTTCATTTTCTTTTTTAAAAGGGTTTGTAGATATTTTGTGTCACACTGAGACCCAACACATTATAACACCTGAGCTGAAGGAGCATTTAAAAACCTCATAATTAACCTTTAAAACAGGCCTTTAATTATATTCTCCTGCATTTATATTCCACTACATATATTTAACTGTTCAGAGCTGTAAAAACACTCTACACACATTTATTCAGCAGGAAATAAAATGCATCTTTGTTTTTTTTGTGTAGCTGATGCACATTTTTGTATTATGCACATGTAAAAAATAAAAGAAACACCAGTCAAACATGTTGTTTAACTCTTCATAAACTAAACCAGACAAACACTCGGCCCAGTCAGACTCTCCACTGAACAACACAACTCTTAATTACTTCTGCTTTCTTTTATTTAAATCAACATCTTAAACGACACTTCCTCTTATTAGAAGCTCTTAAGCGTAAAGCCTTCCTCTTTTCTTTTTTTTTTTACTGAGAAAAATCAGCAGAGTGAGTCGAGTTCTTCTGACAGCAGCTTATAAACGGCAGCATTCACACATCACTGCATTTAAAGCGCTTTACAACACACATCAGATGTCACGTATCCACACACACACACAACACACACACACACGAAAAACACACACACACACACACAAGCTGCTCATCAGGAACGATGCAGCATGTTGGAGGTTGTGAATTCTCTCTCTCTCTCTCTCCTCTCTCTCTCTCTCTCTCTCTCTCCTCTCTCTCTCTCTCTCTCTCTCTCTCTCTCTCTCTCTCTCTCTCTCTCTCTCTCTCTCTCTCTCTCTCTCTCTCTCTCTCTCTCTCTCTCTCTCTCACACACACTCTCACACACACTCTCACACACACACTCACACTGTAGGAGTTGGGGATCAAATACTGTAGAATAACATCTAATATCTGTTTCACAACCATATCGGTCCAGACCAGATATGACCCATGACTGCTGCTATTATAATTTTCTCTCTCTCTCTCTCTCTCTCTCTCCTCTCTCTCTCTCTCTCTCTCTCTCTCTCTCTCTCTCTCTCCTCTCTCTCTCTCTCTCTCTCTCTCTCTCTCTCTCTCTCTCTCTCTCTCTCTCTCTCTCTCTCTCTCTCTCTCTCTCTCTCTCTCTCGGCAGATGGTCGCCCACCTAGAGTCCGGTTCTCTTTGAGGTTTCTTCCTGTTTAAAAGGAGAATTTTTCTTTGCCGCTGTCGCCAAGTGCTGCTCATGTGTGAATGTTGGGTCTCTTTAAATTAAATTAAATAGTTCAGTCTAGACCTGCTCTATGTGTAAAGTACCTTAAGATGACTTTTGTTGTGATTTTGTGCTACATAAATAATTATTGATTGATGGATTTCAGTAGTTTAACCCAGAAAAAGCATCAGATATAATAAACTCTGTTCTTTATCACACTGGCTGTTATTAAATCATCTTAAAACACATTTGTATTCATCGGCTTTTAACTCCGTATGAGAGTTGTCTTTTCTTTTATCTTTTATCTTTTTTACGCTAGTCTTCATGTTTTTACTGCTTTGTTTTGGGTTTGTTGGTAACGGTATGTGGTCAAGAATAAAGACGCAGCCTCAGGGTTTAGACCGGGGGGGGGGGGGGGGGGTCAAACATACGGCACATCAAAACATTATTTGTCCATAAAACGCACTGCTGTTCTTGTTTCAACCCACAGTTCACTTTCAAGGCTTCTGATCTTCCAGAGAAGATAACAGACCTGCAATGTGATTCAGATCTGAAGGACTAACGTGCTTCGTGGGCTTGGACACTTT
>NC_084979.1:31075251-31099797 GCF_963691925.1 Scomber scombrus | reverse complement strand
GTGTGTTGTGTGACCTGGATCAGGTACAGGTACATGCAGTGCACAGCGCGTGTGTGTGTGTGTGTGTGTGTGTGTGTGTGTGTGTGTGTGTGTGTGTGTGTGTGTGTGTGAGCCATTGTTTGTTCATATGTAAAGTAAAATGAAAGAGAGAGCATTAGAAGGAAGAAGAGCTTTATTTTGTATTTTGATGAGGCTTAATGCAAATATTTGGGTTGTTTCTACGTTATTATGTATTTATGCAAATGTTATTTACATAAATACTCAAATGTCCTGCAAACCTGGACTATGAATGACCTGAAGTATAATAAAAAATAAATAAATAGTATGACCTATATCAGGATATGACATTATGCTCATATCACCCAGCCGTACTACAGAGGGAAAAGAGTTTTACATTTTATCTGGTGCAAGAAATAACTCATCCAGCTCCCGTAAAATTCCTTTCTTTTCTTCCTGTCCTTACCTGTTAGCGCCTCCTTGTTCTCCCCCTTCGCTCCCCACTCTCCTGCAGGCTGCTGACCTCCGACCCCGGGCTCCAGGCAGGAAGGAGGCGGGCTCTCCACGATGGTGATGGGCGGCTCCGGTTCCCCCGAGCCGCAGATCAGCTGAGGAACCTGAACGGAGGAAGCAAAGACGAGTCAAACAAACCAGCTCATTAATCACACGATGAACTGATGGTGGTTCGTCTCCTCCTCCTCCTCCTCTCACCTCCTCCACCTGTTTCTCCTCCAGAGACACCATCTCCAGCAGCTCCTCCTCCGATGGCAGGTTCTCCTCCTTGATGACGATGGGGGGGGGAGGGGGGCGTGAAGGGGGGGGAGCAGAGGCAGCAGCGACAGAAGGAGGCGCAGCTTTGAGGGATGCCTGCTGTTGCTGCTGAGGAGTGGGGGGGTTGATGATGACGAAAAGGGGCGAGGGGTGAGTCGGGTGAGGAGCGTTGTGAGGGTGAGGAGGGAAGCTGGCAGTGTTGGTGACTCCCCCGCAGTCGTCCTGCTGAGGCCCCTGGGGAACCATGGCGACGTGGGGAGGAGGGACGGGAGCCGAGCCACCGACGGGACCCAGAGGGATGAGAGAGGAGGGGTCCCCGATGCTGGTGAGATAAATCTGGGGAGGGTCGTTCAGAGGAGCAGGAGGATTCTGGGAAGGAAAGAAAAATGTTGAATAACTTAAAAAAAAAAAAAACTAACATGTTTGTGTTTTCGCAGCAGTGGAGTTAAAACCGTCCTGATGGCGCTCAGAGCATTAAATCTAATCTGATACTATGAATGCTTCTCAATCCACTTTTCCCTCACTTGTGTATTTTCCTTTAACTTAGTCCCGCCCATCGTGGATGCACGGAGAGAGGAAATCAAGAGAGGAGGCGAGGAGATGTGACTTTAGAGGTACCGTACAGTACGGCGGCTTTTATCTTTGATTGTGCCGAAGAAACAGATCCAGGATTCGTAGTGACGACTAAGATTAGCTAATCATGGGACAGGAAACCAGTCCAGAGAGCCAGAGGGCCATCTGGTAGAGTACATGATAAGGTTCTATGGTAGAGATGGTGTTAGGTGGTTGTCCGTGTGGTCGGAAAAAATTTGAATTTCCGTGTTTTCACTATTATTGGGTTTTATTTTTATTTCTCAAATTGCATGTTTTTATGTTTTTTATTTCCAATTCTTACTGTTAAATGTTTGTTTTATGTATAAAGCACATTGAGTTGCCATTGTATATGAAATGCTCTATATAAATAAAGCTGCTTTGCCTTGCTTAGAGAAATGAGATGTAGCCTACTCTGAAACAGCAGTTGATCACAGCTCGATCAGCTGATCATATTATATATTATATTATATTATATTATATTATATTATATTATATTATATTATATTATATTATATTATATTATATTACATCTGTTTGACAAACAACTGCACATGGATAAAAACCTGCATTCATACTGTGTAGTCTTAATTATTTAATAACCCAGAATATAATCAGGGTATTTTCTAAACACTGTTGTTAAATGGTAAATGGACTGTACTTATATAGCACTTTTCTAGTCGTTATGATCAGTCAAAAAGCTTTTACATTACGTCTCATTCACCCATTCATAAACATTCATACACCGTTGGCACAGCAACGGGAGCAAGTTGAGGTTAAGTGTCTTGCCCAAGGACACATCGACATGTGGACTGCTGGAACCGGGAATCGATCCAATGAATGTTTCAGTAAAAATTGATATGATGTATCATGTAACTCTTATCAAACCTGATTTTCAGCCTTGGATGGAAAAGGCGACAAATGATGTAAAATATAAACGTTAAAAGTGTGTTTTCTTGCTGACAGACAGACTCTCCCTTGTGTTAATTTTACCCATTAACACATATAATATCCATCCATAATAACAGTTTATGTGGGAAATAAAATATCATGAAAAGAAAAATCTTAATCTTTCTAATAAATGCAGAAAGTTGTTTATGATAATGAACAGATTTTTAACTAGATGGTTCAGATGAGGAGCGAGAAGCCCCCTCTGTGACCAGGCATGGGGGCGGGGCTTATTACTGACCTGTGATTGGCTGGAGGCGCTGGCAGGTATCTGCGGGCTGAGAGCCGGAGTCGGACACGGAGACGGATGAGTAACGATCACCTGGAGAGGAGCGGACTCTACTGACGGAGAGGATTTAGACTCTGATAATATGCAGACCTGAGAGAGAGAGAGAGAGAGAGAGAGAGAGAGAGAGCAGGAGAGAGAGAGAGAGAGAGAGAGAGCAGAATATTTAATACTTTGAATAATAAAATAAAAACTTTAGGTTCTCCTCAGTTTATGTGTTATGACATCACCTCAGTGTGAAGTCAATGGGACCAAAGCAAAGCCCACTATAGTGACCTGCTGCCAGTGTAATCCCATGTCAACACTTCATCTTTATTTTCATATTAACCTGATATTAGATATTAGTTTCCACTGCAGGTCATTTTACAGGCTCGTGACCGTCTCCATAGCAGGAACCAACACTGAAGGACAATCTCCTGGATCTTTTTTTTTGGGGGGGGGGGGGGACGACTCCCTGCCTCGTGGTATTTACTCTGTGAGGCTTGAGGTTGACTCAAAGCAGGATGTGACGTCAACAGAAAGCGCCAACATAAGCGCCATTTTTAAAAACCCAGCAGAAGAAGAATAGTAGTAGGAGATGGAGATGGACAAGAAGATGCATGATAAGTGGACCGACGATGCATGTTTTCTTTGTTGAGTTGTTACACTTTTAGTGCGTTGCCTTGGTGACGTCACGGTTGAAACTGTTGCACAACGATTATGCAACAATTGAAACTGTTGCAGAATGATTTCCTCACCTCCAGAGTCCGGTGGGTGAGTGAGAGGACGTTCCTGTAAAAGGTCCCGCCTCCTAAATTTTACCCAGAACTTCCTAAATGTTAACAGGACTGATGTGATCAATAGTCACAACTAGCCTGTAACACACAGTAGAGTGCAACAATATGCAAAATCACTCTCGTGTGAATCGTGTGTGTGTGTGTTCACATGTTTGGCACTTTGGTTTTCAGCTGTTAACAGTCAGCGTGTGAATCTGTGTGAGACTGACAGATATCAGTGTCACCACATTTCCACCACAGGAACTTTCCCAAGAGACCTAGAGTCAGTTCCTCTATCTGTGTTTCTACCACAGGGACCAGAGTCTAGCTACAGGAAGCTACAGATAGATTCAAAAAGTCCCTGCTGGAGGGTTTTATTTTCCAAAAGTAGAGGAAGTCTTGGTGCAGCATTCACAGAGATGAACGTCACTTATTGGTCAAACACAGTGCAGATGCTTCAACTTGTGTAGCGCTTCATTTAATAAAATAAGAAAGTACTCTACTATCATTTAGGGCAGCGATGTCAAACTCATCTTTATTCAAGGGCCACATACAGCCCAATATGATCTGATGTGGGCCGGACTATTAAAGAGAAGGAAGGAAGGAAAACAAGACAGGAAGGAAAGATGGAAGAAAGGGAAGAAAGACAGATGTAAGGCAGGAAGAGAAGACAAGAAGGAAGGAAGGAAGGAAGGAAGGAAGGAAGGAAGGAAAGAAGGAAGGAAGGAAGGAAGTAGGAAAAGAAGACAGGAAGAAAAGATGGAAGAAAGGGAAGAAAGGGAAGAAAGGGAAGAAAGACAGATGGAAAGAAGGAAGAGAAGACATGAAGGAAGGAAGGAAGGAAGGAAGGAAGGAAAGAAGTAGGAAAAGAAGACACGATGGAAATATGGAAGGAAGGAAGGTAAAGAAGACAGGATGGAAATATGGAAGGAAAGAAGGAAGGAAGGAAGGAAGGAAGGAAGGAAGGAAGAAAGGAAGGAAGGAAAAGAAGACCGGAAGAAAGGAAAGAAGGAAGGAAAGTGGGCCGGATTGGCGGGCTGGTTCTGGCCCACTGGCCTCATGTTTGACACCCCTGATTTAGGGCGAGTGGAGGACATTACTCTTGTTTTATTATGAGTGTGGTTTAGAGTTCGGCCAAAGTTTAGTGTTAAGATTTAGATTAGCCCTCAAATCTCGTGAGAGTTTAGCAAATCTCTCCCTCTGGCTGCTCCAGTCAAGCACCAACCATGTTTTATGTCTTTATTGTAGGGACAGTGAAAGGAGAAAGGAGAAAGTGACGGTTGTGTTGAATTTAAAGGCTGGATGTTGCATCTAAACCAGCAGGATCTCAGGTGTTGCCCCTCACTGTTTGTTAACGTTAAAGAGAAAGTTAGGCTTTGCTGTCGGCTACATCAGGAACTAAGAGCCAGACAGACGCTTTTAGTTTCAGTTTCATTTCCCTCTTCTGCATTTCTCATGTTGCATTCATTCATTCATTGCATCAAACTACCGCAGCAGGAAACACACAGAAGAAGAACAGGAGAGTGTTTGTTTCCGTCGTCATTTTTCAGTTCCTCATCGGTCTGATCTGCTTTGTTCTTTATATGAAATGGAAACACATAGAAAGAAGGAATGTTTGGTTCTCTCTTTCTCTCTCTCCCTCTTTCTCTCACCTCTCTCTCTCTGTCTCTCTTTCTTTCTCTCACCTCTCTCTGTCTCTCTTTCTTTCTATATCTCCCTCTCTTTCTCTCTCTAACCTCTCTCTCTCTTTCTTTCTCTCACCTCTCTGTCTCTTTATTTCTATCTCTCCCTCTCTTTCTCTCTCTCACCTCTCTCTGTCTCTCTATCTCTTTCTCACTCCCTTCCTCCCTTTCTTTCTCTCACCTCTCTGTCTGTCTCTCTTTTTCTCTCTCTCTCTCCCTCTCTCTCTCTTTCTCTTTCCCTCTCTCTCTCTTTCTCCCCCTCCCTTTATCTTTCCCTCCCTTTATCTTTCCCTCCCTCCCTTTTTCCCTCCCTCTCTCTCCTTCCCTCTCTCTCTCTTTCTCCCCCCTCCCTTTCTCTTTCCCTCCCTCTCTCTCTCTCTCCCTCCCTCCCTCCCTCCCTCCCTCCCTCCCTTTCTCACCTCTCTGGTTGTGTGGTCCACCTTGGAGGAGGCGGGGTCTTGTTGCAGCAGCAGCTCTGATTTGATTGGCCGCGGGTTGGGCGAGGCCTGCAGTGATTGGATGGTGAAGGTGGAGTAGAGGCCGGACTTCATGTAGTCGTTACGGGAGCTTTTCTGGGAGCTGCTGGGCGACGAGCGCTGGGGATCAATACAGAAACCAATCAATCAATCAGTTAATCAGTTAATCAATCAATCAGTTAATCAGTGTGTGTTCATATCAAGCAGAAAACCACAAAGGTAAAATAAAGTCAAAGTGTACCTGTGGTAAGCCCTTTGATGGACAGGTCGAGGCCACGCCCCCGAGGGCTTTTGATTGGCCCGTTGGGTCGGTGTTGTCCCTCCTCTGGCTCTCGTCCCCGTTACGGACCCCGTCAGGCAGCGAGGGGTCGGGCTGACTGACGAACTTGTAAACAAACTTTTGACCGCTCACTTTCTTTATGATGTTCTGAGAAAGAACAATAAAGATTAATATTTATACTACTATTTATACGACTACCAATAATAATAATAATAGTAAAAGTAATACCTTGCCATAGTTGTATTGCATGTTGTGTTTGTTCTTGTGTAGTAACGGTAGTATTTTAGTATTATCAGTAGTATTATCAGTTAGTAGTACCTTGTCGTAGTAGTATCTCAGGACTGGCCCAGTAGTATTATCAGTAGTATTATCCGTAGTATTATCAGTTATAGTACCTTGTCGTAGTAGTATCTGAGTGCTCGGCTCAGTTTGTCGTAGTTCATGTTGTGTTTGTTCTTGCGGAGCCCCCACAGTCGAGCCACCTCCTCGGCATCCAGCAGCTTGAACTCTCCGTCCTCACCTGTCCAGGAGATCAGGTGACGCTGCCGCTGGTCCTCCAGCAGGTGGAGCAGGAACTGCCACAGCGTGATGGACGGGTCCATGGCTGCGAGACGGACAGACAAACCAAGTTTAATCAATACTTTCTTCAACTTAACAATAAAAATGAACAACAACACCTTTTTTTCTATTTTAATAAAACACATCAAACTTCTTAAATAGACAATACTTCTAATTATGATGACAGATAAATGTGGTTAGATAACAAATACAAACAGGCAGATTGATGAATGCAAAAGACAAACAGACAATTAGACAGACAGATGAAGAAACAGTGACTGATGTCTGGTGTAAAACTGCCGCAGCATCACTGGTGAGGAGACAGAAAACACACACGGTGGATTAAATCTTTCGAGTGCTCTTCATGACAAAATGAACCCTCGACCGACTCTCCTGTGAAGGTCAACATAAAACAGATTACAGTGAGAGTGAGAGAGCGAGAGGGAGAGCGAGAGAGAGAGAGAGAGAGAGAGAGAGAGAGAGAGAGAGAGAGAGAGAGAGAGAGAGAGAGAGAGAGAGAGAGAGAGAGAGAGAGAGAGAGAGAGAGAGAGAGACGACGGTCAGGCATGCAAATGAGCTTCATTACCATTGGCTGACCTGTTACATAACTAACCTATCAAACACCTTGGAAACCATCGCCATGGTGAAAGACCTTTCATCAATGGTAACCAAGGGGAAAGTATGGCGGGCGAGAGAGGTATAAAAACAGACAGAGGAGGTTTGGAGAGGCTGCTGCTGCTGCTGCTGAAACACGTCGACTCTGGATCTGTTTTTTCCTGATCAATGATCTTTAGTCCAATGAAGGAAAATCTAAAAGCTTCAAGTCCAAAATATTTACGATACTCTTCGTCCAACTTTGTGTCCACAGTCTGTGTCTCGACGCAAACCCCCCCCCACCCCAAATCCTGCAAGAAACGCTCCACTCAGACTGTGGCTGCATCTTAATTAAAGGACAAGTTCACGATTTCTCAATTCTGTCTTAAACCAACAGTCAGGAGCTCAAAGTAACATGAAGTGTGTTTATCTTGCTGTAATGATTCCTCCTGTTCATACTGACCATTAGAAGATCCCTTCATAATGTTTACAATGGAAGTGATGGAGGACTAAACCCACAGTCCTCCTTCTGTGGAAACATGGATTTAAAAGTTGATCGGAAGCTAATATGAAGCTTCAGTCGTCTGAATGATTCAGATCAAGTAGATATGTTTTCATTCATTTCATTACCTTGGAGCGAAGGATATCCACCACCAATGCCCTCCCTCCCTCCCCCAACATCCGGTTTCCTAAATAACATCTCCTTTGTGAACGCGGGACAACTTCCTCCTCCTGAGTGCTGCCCGGGACTGGAAAATGCAGATTGACCTAGGCCAATGACTCATCTAACCTCAGGCCGGACATGATCCTATGGTCAACCTCGCAGAAGTCCCTTTACATACTGGAGTTAACTGTGCCGTGAGAGACTGAGGTTGATGAAGCGTATGAACACAAGAGACTGAAATACGTTGACTTAGCAGCAGAAGCAGAATAACAAGGCTGGTAGACCAAGGCCATCCCGGTTGAGGTCGACTGTAGAGGGTTTTAATAGCAACCTCAACATCTAAGCTCATGAAGAGGACGGGAGTTTGAGGCCAGACCATCCGACAAGCAGTCAGGTCACGATCAGAGGCTGCAGAACCAAGTAGCCACTGGATCTGGCTGTTAGAAAGGATCCAATCTGGGCTGTGAAATGACCAACAAGAGGAGTGAAAGCGGAGGGGAGCGCACCTGGGACGCTGGGTATCACTGTTGAGACCTCTTTAGGTGTTGCAGGCCTATCAATGAAACATCAATGAAGGAGGGCGCCCACCTGACAACCCCAAGGATGGGATTAACCCCTTCTCTACTCAAGATCTTAGAGTGCCGACTTATCTATTGGGGTGTTTCCATTATACAGTTCTAGCACTACTCGGCTCGTCTCTACTCCATTAGGGATAGTACCTGGTACCTGGTAGAGCTGGCCAATATGGACAAAATCAAGTATCACAATATTTTTGACCAAATATCTCCATATCGATATAACAACAATAATGTAGAGATGATTCTTGATGCTTTCACAGAATATTTACACTATGAAATGTTTGGTAAATAATCAATGGTAATGTGGATATAATGACAAAGTGGGTAAAAGGTAAAAAA
Organism: Scomber scombrus; assembly: GCF_963691925.1. Taxonomy (NCBI): domain Eukaryota; kingdom Metazoa; phylum Chordata; class Actinopteri; order Scombriformes; family Scombridae; genus Scomber; species Scomber scombrus. The sequence goes on along the minus strand of NC_084979.1, from coordinate 31,091,278 downwards.
TAACACATGCTAGAGCTACAACAGTTCGTTATGTTCAGGAAAATTACATCATATTACAGTAATGCAGCCTTTAAAACCAGGAAAAGACAACTCTGATGACATCACGATATTATGATATCCAAAATCTAAGACGATATCTAGTCTCATATCACGATATCGATATAATATCGATATATTGCCCAGCCCTGGTACCTGGTACATTTTTTAGTATCTGCTCTGCCGAGGTTCCAAGCGAACTGAGCCGATACTAAATGTGACGTCAACAGACTGCCGGCCTCTGATTGGTCAGAGAGTCACTGGAAGAGTCATGAGCCGTCCCACACAATAATCCAACCCGTCATTTTTAAATACCAACAACAGCGTTACAGAGATTTGTTTCTCTTCTCTTGCTTTGTGTGAGACAGAAAGCCTCATACAGCAGCAAGTACACCATCGCCTCCATGTCCTCCATTGGTTATGTGTTTGTGTCGCGTAGAAATCAAAGTCACGGCAGTTTCGTGCAATCATGCTATGACGACCCTGCTCATGTTGAGGTACTATGAAGTAATGGAAAACGACCTGGTACCAAAACCGAGTAGAGTCGAGTCGAGTAGTGAAAAGCCCCATAAAGGACTGAAACATCAAGTCCTATGAGCTCAACCAACGTTAGTCTTTTTAGTGCCAAAGTCCCTCAACATCAGGCAGGTGGTACAAGCTATCATCCCTCCCAACCAACAGAGCTCACAGACCAGTATTTGACTAATGAATAATGCATTCAATAACCTAAACTTCCTCCCCGGAGTTGTCTGTGCTTTCTCGTCTCACAGGTAATCTGGGCCTGTAGACGTCCGGATGACAGATTCCAGTCCCGGACCTTCTAGCTTCAATGTTTATTTTCAATGTGCTTCTCCCTCTCTCCTATTCTTGCTGTCTTTCCTCTCTACCCCAACCGGTCGAGGCAGATGTTCTCCCACTTTGAGTCTGGTTCTGCCTGAGGTTTCTTCCTGTTAAAAGGGAGTTTTTTCTTGCCATTGTCGCTAAGTGCTGCTCATGTGGGAATGTTGGGTCTCTTTAAAATTAAAACCTGAAGAGTACGGTTTAGAACCTGCTCTATTTGTAAAGTGCCTTGAGATAACTTTGTTGTGATTTGGCGCTATACAAATAAAGATTGATTGATTGATTGATTGATTGATGAACAAACAGTAAGATAGAATAATAAGTGATATCAACATGTGTTTCATTAGTTTTACACTCTAAAGATGAAGAAATCTCTGCACAACTAAGTAGTGACAGGTGTGTAGGATGGATGTGCGACCAAAATTTAAAAAAGGTTCCCGCACACTGTTTCGCTTATTGATTTAGTTTTATTGAGTTGCAACGTTTCGGTCCCTTAGATGTTCATCAGGTATATCACAGGCAGCATTTTCACACTTTAATAAATACAAACAAGAGACTAAAATGAGACGTATAACTCACTGAAGACATCATTATTTCACCTGCTCACACACACATCAATGTCCTGATTCCAGTTATAAACATCAAACCTGTAATCTCATTATTATTGTCTAATGTGGACGACAAGCAGCGACTGACATATGATTAAAATCTGATCAGCTGTGACACTGTGAAATGTGTCGTGAGTGTTCCCGCCTTCGTTAAAGCTGACAGCTCAGCGTGTTCTCGTCCATCTGACTGACAGTTTGTCTTTTGTGTCGAAGCAAAAATATTCAAACTGTTCAAGAGACGAAGCTTCAGTAGAAAACCTCAGCTCGTCCTCTACTTCCTGTCAGAGGAGCCTGAACCTGATCTCTGCAGCGAAATTCACACGTAGAGACAGATAACAGGTGTAGGTGTGTGTGTGTGTGTGTGTGTGTGTGTGTGTGTGTGTGTGTGTGTGTGTGTGTGTGTGTGTGTGTAGCAGCTTATCTCTGTCCTCAGGCCGTCTCTTTAACAAAAGGGTAGTATCGGTTTATGTTTTACTTCCACAAAGACAGTTTACTGAGCTCCAGTAAGCTGCTTTTAAACACCAGTCTGGTTCATGTCATACTGGGAGAGTACCAGTACAATCACTGCTACATGCTAACTGGAAATCTGATTAAAAACTGTGGTTTGAACTGGTTATCAAGACCCAGTTCTGAGGCAGCTCCGAATTTATAACAACAATATATTTACTGGCATATGGTTGCTTTGTCAAAAATCCACAAAACTACAGACAAAACCTATAAAACTACAGACAAAAGCAACAACATAGAAGATAAAACCTGTAAAAATACACAAAAGAGGTACAAAACTAGACACCACACCTATAAAACTACACACAAAAGCAACACAATTACAGACAGAACTATACAACTACAGAAGTACAGACCATTGACTGTATATAAAATGGACGTAACATCCGTGACATCACCCACTGGTTTGTGGACTGCTGCTCGGAGGCCAATAGTATCGGATCTGAGCAGCGCCATCTTGAAAATTTACAGTGCATGCCGGGAAAAAAAAAACAGGGATTCTACTTATATGGGCATCAGGAGGAGCATGAGGCGCCCTCCTGAACCTGTGAACCAATCAACCTGTCAATCACCACGTAGCCACGCCCTAATGCATACCCTGCTTTATCGTCACATATAAAATCAGGGAGGCCAAAATGTCCCAAATGAACATCATACTGCATTGAAGAAGGCTTTAAACTAGCGATTGAGACCATAAACACATTTTGAAAACGTTTACTGAGGTTAGAAATCAAGTGAGAAGTTGCTGAATTCTCCATTGACTTGTATAGAGACGGAAGTCCTTTTGACACCAAAACGGTCGCCCCCTGGTGGCCTTTTGATAGAATGCAGTTTTAAGTTACTTCAGCGTTGGCCTCATTTCTCAGAGGACCGGAGCTCCCCGCCTGGTACAGACTAAACCCATAAAACTACAGACAGAAGCAACAACATTACAAGACAACTGAATAAATAGTAAAAGACTATAAAACCACCAGAGGCTCGACATGCACTGTTGTGTCCCATCAGAGCTAAAAATGATTTTCATTATCAGTTGTTCTGCAGACTATTTTCTCAATTAGCTGTTTTGTCTCTTAAATGTCGTTTTTATTATTCTCTTTAACCCTCCTGTTGTCCTCAAGTCAAGTAAGGAATGGAAGAAGAAGGAAGGAAGGGAGGGAAGGAAAGGAGGAAGGAAGGGAGGAAGAAGGAAGTAAAGGAGGGAGGAAGGGAGGAAGAAGGAAGGATGGAAGGGAGGAAGAAGGAAGGAAGGAAAGGAGGAAGCGAAGGACGGAGGAAGGGAGGGAAGGAAAGAAAGAAGGGAGTAAGGAAAGGTAGGAAGGAAGGACGGAGGAAAGAAGGAAGGTACGAGGGAGGGAGAAAGGAAAAGAGGAAGGAAGGAAAGAAGGAGAGTTGAAAGAAGGAAGGGAGAAAGGTAGGGGGAGGAAAGGGATGAAAGAGCGAAGGAGGGAGGAAGGACGGAAGGAAGGAATGAAGGGAGGAAGGAAGGAACAGTCAAAACAGACGGGGAGGACGACAGGAGGGTTAAACTCAGATATTCAGTTTATTGTCATGTTTGACAATATTAATATTAATCGGTACTTCAAACAACTAATTAGATAATTCATAATTTTTCCTTTTCTTTAAATTGATTATCTGAATTAACTAAATTAATTAATTGATAATTAAAATGCACGTTAGTCGCAATGGAACAGTAACGATGGCAGTTTGAGATGAAACACTGTTGATCCGTAGTTTTTAAGGCGGTGAACTTAAAGCAGAGAAAACTACAGACTGACACACACACACACACACACACACACACACACACACACACACACACACACACACACAGGAAGTACTAAACCACAGAGAATACTTTCATCACCAGAGAAGAAGAGTGTGGTTTCCTGACTACTTCCGGTCCCACTGTGGTTTCTCTGTTTCCTGACAACCATCACTCAGTCACTCAGTCAGTAACTCAGTCAGTAACTCAGTCAGTCAGTCAGTCACTCAGTCAGTCAGTAACTCAGTCACTCAGTCAGTAACTCAGTCAGTAACTCAGTCAGTCAGTCACTCACTCAGTAACTCAGTCACTCAGTCACTCAGTCAGTAACTCAGTCAGTCAGTCAGTCACTCAGTCAGTCAGTAACTCAGTCAGTAACTTAGTCAGTAACTCAGTCAGTCAGTAACTCAGTCAGTAACTCAGTCAGTCAGTAACTCATTCAGTAACTCAGTCAGTCAGTAACTCAGTCAGTCAGTAACTCACTCAGTCAGTCAGTAACTCAGTCAGTCACTCAGTCAGTAACTCAATAACTCAGTCAGTCACTCAGTCAGTAACTCAGTCAGTCAGTAACTCAGTCAGTCAGTAACTCACTCAGTCACTCAGTCAGTAACTCAGTCAGTAACTCAGTCAGTCACTCAGTCAGTAAGTCACTCAGTGAGTAACTCAGTCACTCAGTCAGTCACTCAGTCAGTAACTCAGTCACTCAGTCAGTAACTCAGTCAGTCACTCAGTCAGTAACTCAGTCACTCAGTCAGTAACTCAGTCACTCAGTCAGTAACTCAGTCACTCAGTCAGTCACTCAGTCACTCAGTCAGTAACTCAGTCACTCAGTCAGTCACTCAGTCAGTAACTCAGTCACTCAGTCAGTAACTCAGTCAGTCAGTCAGTAACTCAGTCACTCAGTCAGTAACTCAGTCACTCAGTCAGTCACTCAGTCAGTAACTCAGTCACTCAGTCAGTCACTCAGTCAGTAACTCAGTCACTCAGTCAGTAACTCAGTCAGTCAGTCAGTCACTCAGTCAGTCAGTAACTCAGTCAGTCAGTCACTCACTCAGTCAGTAACTCAGTCACTCACTCAGTCAGTCAGTCAGTCAGTCAGCCTACTACTACTGATGGTAGTACTCCTGATACTGTAGTTTACTCTCTTCTTCTGTAGTTTTCTGTGCTGCTCTTCTGTAGTTTACTCTCTTCTTCTGTAGTTTACTCTACTCTTCTGTAGTTTACTCTCTTCTTCTGTAGTTTTCTGTGCTCTCGGCTCTTCGACACTCATCAGATCTGCCGTCACGTCATTTCTCAGAAACACTGTTTAACACTCACATGAGGATGTGTGTCAGCGTCGCCATGACAACAGGTGAAGATTACATCTCTGACCCGAATCAGTCTCTGTAATGACGTCCAGATTGACATTTTCTTATCCCAGTACCAGTCGATGTCGATATGATACCAGTTTTAATACAAGGAATGAGCCTTTTTTTCCTTTTTTTAAAAAAAATACTGTATGTTGACAAATATAAACATGTTATTATTTGTCTTTACATAAAGGACAGAACTGTTTTTAGTTGATTAATTTAAATTGTTGAATGACAGAAAACTAAAGTATTCTGATGATTTAATAAAAGTTCAACTCGTCATTTTTAAAGCCAAAAATGCCAAAATACTTGATGTTGGCAGCTTCTATAAAGTGATGATTTGAAACCTTTATGAATCAAACATGACATTAATCTGAATATCTTTGAGTTTTGGACTGTTGATGAGACAAAACCAGACTTGAAGACAACCTTTGACTCCAAGACATTAATCTGACATTTAAAACACAAAACAATTCATCAATGAATCAAGAAAATATTCAGCAGATTAAGAGCCTCAGACTTATTATTATCAAAGTCCAACATAACAGCCTCAAATGTCACAGAAGACTAAAGAAACCAGAACATATTCACATTTAAGCAGCTGGAATCAGAAAATATAGACTATAAACCCTTTAAATCTTTTTTATATTTACTTTGCCCTCAATATTCCTGAGATCTTTGTTCAGGAGATTAACTGTGAAAACACACCTGTAAACACAAACTCACATATACACACACACACACACACACACACACACACACACACACACACACACACACACACACACACACACACAAATGTCTTCAGCAAGTTTCAGCATGCTGCTGCTGTTGCTGCTTGGATCCTGCAGTTTAACATCATGAGAGAAACCTGCTTCAACATCCACAGCTCACACAGAGAGAGCTGCAGGACTCAGCTTCTACATCACACCTGTTGCAAGAAAGCTGCTTCTGCTGCTTCTGCTTCTTCCCTCCAAACCTGCACAGAAACACACACACACACACGTCTGCAGCAAGTTTCAACACGCTGCTGCTGTTGCTGCTGTCTGGATCCTGCTGCTTCAACATCCACAGCTCACACACACACAGAGAGAGCTGCAGGCCTCAGCTTCTACCTCACACCTGTTGCAATAAAGCTGCTGCTGCTTCCCTTCAAACCTACACACACACACACACACACACACACATATACATGACACACACAGCACGAATCCTCCATCAGCAGCATCTCTCACCGTTTATCAGCGGGTTTGAATCCATCTTCTTGGGGTGGATGTTTAGTCTTATTATTGTTGTTGTTGTTTCCTGTCTCCCAGCAGACTCACACCTCCTCCATGCTGCTGCTGCTGCTGTGTTGTTTGTTTCTCAGTCAGTCTTGGTGTGTGTGTGTGTTGTTTGGAGGGGTGAGGGTAGTTTGCAGCTGTCAGAGCCGGGCTGAGGAGGCTGAGGCGGAGGCGACGTTCAGCAGCTTCTCTCACTGTTTATCAGCAGGTTTGAATCCATCTCCTCAGGTTAGGATGTTTGCTCTTGTCTGTTTCCTGTCTCCCAGCAGACTCACACCTCCTCCATGTTGCTGCTGCGTTGTTTGTTTGTTTGTTTGTCTTCAGTCAGTCTTGGTGTGTGTGTGTTGTTTTGGGGTAGTTTGCATCTGTCAGAGCCGGGTAGAGGAGGCTGAAGAGGAGGCTGAGGAGGAGGCGACGTTCAGCAGCTTCTCTCCTTCCCTGCTGCTGGTGTTATGTAACCTCTCCAAGCTGCAGCTGCCAGGCTCCCCTGCCTCCATGCTGCTATCACACCTTCACCTACAACACCTGATAATTAAAAGTCACCTCAGCTAATTAAACATAAAAACAAAGACAAAAAACGCCCCCAAAAAGTGTCTAAAAACGCCTTTTTCAGCCTTTTAATCGCATATACCTTATAACACACGATATAAACTAACATCTAATAGTTTCGCACTAACATAAAACACAAGTTAAACCTTTCTCTGAGGCTCTTATCTAAATATTTGGGTGTTTTTTCCTCCTCTCTGCTCTCTTTGCTGTCAGAGCCTAACCGACAGGCTAATTTACCAATGCTAACACGTGTTTTAACTGTTACAATTACGCGTTTTTAATCTTATCAGTAGATTCCGGAGCAATTATGTAAACGCGAGTCATCTACTTATGTTGTTAAATCTTCATAAAGTCTCTCTAAGTTCATGTTTCACCCCAAAGTATTAAGGGATTAGCCTAGCCTAGCGTAGCCTAGCCGTGTTGCTATGACAGCCCCCTCCTCCTCCTCCTCTGCTCTTCTCTCCTGCGTCAGCCCCCCCCCCCTTCCCAAACCAAAACAGCAGCCGCAGAGTTCACCGGGGAGCCTGCAGATCTTCCGCCGGGCAGATAGAGAAGCTTTAAGTCCAGTAAAACCTCCAGCAGTAGAGGATAAACTCATCACACAGCCATCACTTAAAGGAGTGCTTCACTGTTGCTTCCTGTTTGGACGAAGCCATACTATTTATACCAGCGTCAGGTTAGCGGTGACGCACACACGTACAGCTTCCGGTCATGGATTTTAGAGAGTAAAAGTCACCACGAATTAAAAGTAGTCACAAAAGGGCCATGACCTTTATTCTGACTGTAATTAAAGTACAAGTACTGCAATGTACAAATACTGCATTACAAATAAAAGTACATAAGTAGTATTAGAGCTGTAGTTAAAGTATTACAGTAAAAGTACTGCAGTATTACGAGCGATGTAGTATGCAGTATTACAGTAAAAGTACTGCAGCATTACGAGCGATGTAGTATGCAGTATTACAGTAAAAGTACTGCAGTATTACGAGCGATGTAGTATTCAGTATTACAGTAAAAGTACTGCAGTATTATGAGCGATGTAGTATGCAGTATTACAGTAAAGTAGTGGTTTGGTCCCTCTATGACATCATTATATTATTAACAGTGAAGCATCAGTGTTAGAGCAGCATGAGGAGACTCTGATATAATATATATATATATATATATATATATATATATATATATATATATATATATATATATATATATATATTGTATAACATCATTATGTTGACTGTTGGTGGTGAATGAATGAAGACGAAAAAAAACACATATTTAAAAAAATAAAAAAATGTTGATTGTAGGATTATTGTTTTTAAATTTCTATAAAAACATCTTTGTGCTCTGTGGGATCCAAACAGTGAATAAAACCAACAAACATTTTTTTAAACGAGGATTTTTATTTTACTTTGAAAGCAAATTGTCGCCCTTTCTTCTGATTTCCGGTGTTTGTGTGTAACTTGACGTAGGCGCTGTTGTGTTTCTGCAGCAGAGCGGAGACAGCTAGGCGGTGACGTCAGCACGCCCCGCTGCTCCTATTGGCTGCCGAGGAGCCGCTGAGCAAGGCGGCAAATAAACAAACAAACAAATGAACAAATAAAAGGCGAGTTCATTAATCTGTGCTTTTTATTGGCTGACAAATGTACAAAAATAAATGCATAAATCCTGCAGATACGTCCAGATGTTAAACTGAGATGTAATGGAAAGGTTCCCAGTGTTCCCAGTGTTCCCAGTGTTCCCAGTGTGTGTTAAAGCAGCAGTCAGGTTTTCCTCTCTGTAATCATTCCTCCTGTTCATACTGACTATTAAAAGATCTCCTTCAAATGTGCTTTCAATGGAAGTGATGGAGACTAAATCCACAGTGTGTCCACACAGTCATTTAAAAGTAGATGATCAGCTTCTATTGAGCTTCATCAGTCTGAGTTATTATATCAATGATATCTGACATGTTTACTGAGTGGAGACTACATGGAGGAGGAGTACTTTATGGAGTAGTAGTAGTAGTACTTTATGGAGTAGTAGTAGTAGTACTTTATGGAGTAGTAGTAGTACTTTATGGAGTAGTAGTAGTACTTTATGGAGTAGTAGTAGTAGTACTTTATGGAGTAGTAGTAGTAGTACTTTATGGAGTAGTAGTAGTACTTTATGGAGTAGTAGTAGTAGTACTTTATGTAGTAGTAGTAATAGTAGTAGTAGTAGTACTTTATGTAGTAGTAGTAATAGTAGTAGTAGTAGTAGTAGTACTTTATGAAGTAGTAGTAGTAGTAGTAGTAGTAGTAGTGCTTTATGAAGTAGTAGTATTAGTAGTAGTAGTAGTACTTTATGTAGTAGTAGTAATAGTAGTAGTAGTAGTAGTAGTACTTTATGAAGTAGTAGTAGTAGTAGTAGTAGTAGTAGTACTTTATGAAGTAGTAGTATTAGTAGTAGTAGTAGTAGTAGTAGTAGTAGAAGTAGTACTTTTTGTACTACTAGTAATGGAAGTACTTTTTTGTGTAGTATTAGCACTAGTAGTACTCGTAATATAAGTACTAGTAATAGTCATACTCAGTAATGAGCTCAAACTATTAAACTATTAGTGTATTTTCTATCAGATCATCATAATAATCATCAGTTTGTTATCAGTGTTTTAAACTCATCTGTAAGCATTGAAAGAAGAAATGAGACCCTGACTGTTCAGCTGCTCGGTCAACAACACGGATCCTGTTGCCACGGAAACTGGATGCTAAATAGAGGCGGCGGTGTAAAGAAGCTGAGAGATGACTCTTGAAATAGACTCCCAGCAGGAGGACACACACACACAAACACGCACGCACACACACACACACACACAAACACATGCACCACACGCACACACACAAACACATACACACACACACACACACACACACACACACACACACACACACACACACACACACACACACAATTAAACCAATCATTCTGTGGCTCACATGACTTCCTAGGATGGCGAAGTCATCATCATCAAAATAACATGTTTTCTATTCATTCTCTTTCTGGGGCTCTCGGTCATTTTTTCCTAGGATGGCGAAGTCATGTCCCGCCCTACTCTGCCTCTGATTGGCTTATCCTGATATTTTTACCATATACTACACTATACTACTATATTTATTCATTTATTTAATATTTGAATGTATTGTAAGTCAGTTTCTGAAGTTTTAAAGAATATGCTGAGAAACATCGGAGAGAAAAATATCAGTAATATAAAATAAAAATCAGGTTTTTATAGTATTTAAGATAAAAAATATTAATAAATTATTTTAAAAAATTATTATTTAAAAAATCTTTAAAGCTGTCCTTTATGAATTTACACAAAATTATGTTTATTTTTGTGGCTTTTAAAAAAAATCGTGCTTTTTAATTGTGGAGAAACTCATCACTTTCTCTTCTTCTAGCCTTCAAAAAGAAAAAAAACACTTTCAAAGGTCAACAATCTAAGAAGAAACTCATTTATCAGACTCACACCAAACTACAGTGTGTTTGTTTTCACAGTTTTTATGATTTAATTAAACATCCACACTCAGGAGATGATCTTAAATTCATCAGTAGAAACATTTTCTGTGTCCAAACTTTGAGTAAAGTTACAGTCCAACACATTTGATGTGGAGCAGCTGGAGGGAAGCTAACAGTTTCCCTTTGGTTTCAGTCTTTGTGCTAAGCTAAGCTAGCCACATCCTGGACCGGTCCACGTCCTTTAAGAGTTCAGTGTCTGTGCATCAGCTGACACGTTTTATCAATCGTCTGTATTGATCGGAGCTGAGCGGCGGTCAGGTGATCAGGTGATCAGGTGATCAGGTGATCAGGTGGTCATGTGATCATGTCTCCTGTCCCTCAGCTCGTCTCTGCAGGAGTCTCAGTCGACGTCCAACCGGAGGAAAAGTCTAGAAAACGTCTCTTCTTCTGCTTTCTGGGACGTCTGACAAACCCTGCAGCTCCCGCAGACCCTGGAAGAGGAAGAGGAGAAAGAGGACAAGAAGAAGAAAGAGAGGAGGAAAAGGAGGAGTAGAAGAAGATGGAGGAGGAGGGGGAGGAGGAGAAGAAGAAGGAAAGAAGGAGGAGGAGAGCAAGGAAGAGAAGAGAATAAAGGAAAGGAAAGGAGGAGATGAAGGAGAAGAATGAGAAGTAGGAAAGAACAAGGAGGAGGAGGAGAAGAGGGAGAAGAAGAGGGAGAAGAAGGAGGAGGCGAAGGAGGAGGAAAAGGGGAAAGAAAAGAAGAGAGAAGAGAAGGAGAAGAAGATGGAAAGAAGGGAGAGGGAGGACAAGAGGAAAACAAGGAGGAGAAAGAAGAGGAAAGAGGAAGAAATCAATATTTGTGATTATAATCATATTAAGGACATTTCACAGAATCAATGACAGAATCAATGATGTCATCAATAAATAATCAGTGATGTAATAAATGATGTCATCAATAAATAATCAGTGATGTCATCAGTGATGTCATCAATCAGACTGACCTCCAGAACCATCCGGATGTTTGCTTTGATCTTAGACGAATCTTTAGTCAGCTGATCTGTGAAACTACAACACACACACACACATACACACATACACACATACACACATACACACATACACACATACATACACACACACACACAATGTTGTTAGCATCTCCTATTCATAACAATGGACACAGCTAGCATTGAGCTAACAGAGAGGGAAACATTTGCATCTTTACCAGAAGCTGCTACGATTGATTGATTGATTGATTGATTGATTGATTGATAAGTTGATTTAAAGAAAATTATGTTTTGATAATCAATTAATCATTTCTCTAATATAATAATAATTGTAAATGACAGTCAGTTGAATGTTTCAGAGTTGCTGTTTGTGACGTTTTTATGATCCAAACGATAACGATCAATAATTGAATCAATACTTTAAACATGAGTATCGTTGTGACACTGACTCTGTGAGCTGACTCGTCTTCTTCTCGATGAAGCGCAGCGCCTCGTCGTGAGTCATCTCCACGAAGAACCCGTAACCCACGGCAACGAAGATCCTGGACGCGTCCTCCCTGCAGGATGAAGACGACGATGAGTCACATGATTGAAACGCCATGAAGAGGGGCGGACATTTTTATTCATTACCCTAAACTCTGTGTGTGTGTGTGTGTGTGTGTGTGTGTGTGTGTAATATTCTGACACTTTACCTCAGCTACTTTATCAAAGCTGCAAAACCTTATAAAACCTAAAAACCTAAATATAGATAGATAATAAATGATTTAATTAAAAATGTAAGTGTGTGAGTTTAATGACGTCTGTTACTGTATTAATCAGTTTGATATACAGCACTGTGCTAAAGTCTTAGGTCACTATTAGATTTGTTGTTTTAGTAATGCTATAATGATCATATATAATTATTTATCAGTCTCTTTATTAGAATACAACCAGAACATACAGGAAATATTAAAAACCAGCTTCTATAGACTAAAGTGTGTAAGTGTTCAGACCTCCTCTTATACTGGAGCAATAGCAGGAACCTGCTGGCTCTCCTAAAGCTAAATGGAGCCTTAATTAATAATAATATTTAATAATTAATGTAACATTTTGTGAACATATTTCCTCTATTTTCTGTTTGTATGATGGTGGCCTAAGACTTTTACACAGTACTGTAATTGTTATTGATCAGTCTGTTCCTGTATTGATCAGTCTGTTCCTGTATTGATCAGTCTGTTCCTGTATTGATCAGTCTGTTCCTACATTGATCAGTCTGTTCCTGTATTGATCAGTCTGTTCCTACATTGATCAGTCTGTTCCTGTATTGATCAGTCTGTTCCTACATTGATCAGTCTGTTCCTGTATTGATCAGTTTGTTCCTGTATTGATCAGTTTGATGTAGTTGTGATTGATCAGTGTATCAGCAGCTCACACTTCAGCCTGGACGAAGAAGTTACAGCCCAGATCCACGTCAGTCTTCAGCTGCTTAGAGCCCGCATCCTGCAGGGACACACAGTGACATCACAATGACATCACAGTGACATCACAATGACATCACAGACATCAACATGACATCGGCATGTGTACAAATAGGCAACAAAGAACCAAACAATGTTTAAAACCTCCAAAATTATTATTATTATGTGTGTGTGTGTGTGTGTGTGTGTGTGTGTGTGTGTGTGTGTGTGTGTGTGTGTGTGTGTGTGTGTGTGTGTGTACCTGCAAACTCTGGATGGTGTTCTTCAGCTGCAGGTACAGAGAGATTTTCTCAAAAACAGCGTCTCTCTGCTCGAACACTTTCCTGAAACACACAAACACACACACACACACACACACACACACACACACACACACACACACACAGACACACACTTTATAAATAAATCCAGAAAATAACCTGCATATTAATCGTTCATTTAAATCATCTTTAGTTGAAACTCTAATCTGAAGATGTCAGGTGTCACTTTTTACTATTTTCTAACATTTTATAGACAAAACAATTAATCAGGATAAAAACTGACACATTAATAAATAACTGTAATAATTACTATTGAGTCTCTTACTGTAAATCTCTCTTCAGGACTTCACTGATGAAGTTTTCATACTCCTGAACCTTCTCATCAGGGTTAGCATCAGAGTTAGCATCAGGGTTAGCATCACCGTTAGCGTCAGCAGGAGGAGCCATCATAATCACCTGTCGTCTATTTTTCTCTTTAAAAACAAACTAAACAAACTTCCCGTCCGACCGGCATATAAAGAGCAGCAGCCGCAACCTGCAGACAGTCTGACTGCTGTTATAGTTAATGTCTCTGTGTTGTTATTGATGCACAAGCTGCAGGGTTAGCTTCATGTCGGAGCCGCACGTAAACACTACTGCAGGAAGGAAGACGCTATGACCCGCCTCCCTCCGCCTCTGATTGGTTGAGACTCGCTGCCTTCGTTAATGTGATTGGTTCGATTCAGCGGTCACAGACAGTTCAGGAGCACGTGAGCTAAACTCACTTGCCATCCTAGGAATAACGTATGTAAAATGATCTACGCTCTCTTACCATCCTAGGTAAAAAAAAATGTGTATTATGATCTAAAGTCTCTCACCATCCTAGGAAAGAAGAATGTACGTATTATGATCTACATTCACTCACAATCCTAGAAAGAAAAATAATGTACATACAATGATCTACACTCTCTCCTCTGAAAGTTTTCTATCTACTTTAACTCTATATTTTGGGGTATTATCTATCTGCTTTAACGCTATATTTTGGTGCTTTTCTATCTGCTTTAATTCTATAGTTTAGGGTTATTTTCTATCTGCTTTAACTCTATATTTTAGGTGCTTTTCTATCTGTTCTGGTTCTATAGCTGCTGCTGTAGTGACGTCATAGTAAACAAACATGGCGGACGGCTGTTCTCTCCGCAGCTATCCAGGTTAGCATAAAACGTTCATTTTTAAGGTGCTCTGCCTGAGAACAAGTATTTATTATTGTATAAAATATTTAATTGTATGTCTCTTTAGTTTGTTTCGTACGCAGGTGTCTCATATTTTTACCTGCAGCTGTTTAAAGATGACGATACCTGTTGTCGTTGGGTTTGACGTGTTAGCATGGTTAGCTTAGCGTAGCAGGCAGGTTACCAAGGCAACAGCCGTTAGAACAGCGGGGTCAAAATTGAGGCCCGCGGGCCAGAACAGGACCGCCGAGGGGTTCAATCCGGCCCACTGTCCTTCCTTCCTTCTGTCCTTTCTTTCTTTCTGTTTCTTTCTTTCTTTCTTTCTTTCTTAATAATAAAGTGAAATATATCTGCTGAGTTTTGAATATTTTCTCTTCTGATTAAAATAGAATTAGATGAATTAAGTTACAGATAAATTAAATCAGTTTCTGCTCATTTTGCTCCTCAAAGTGAAACTCAAACAGCCTTTAAAGAGCTTTAACTGAATTAAATACTGTATGAAATGAATGTTTAAATCAGTAAATCAAAATCTTCCCAATCTTTCAGCAGAGGGACAGTTTGCTGGTTGAAGCAGAGATCCAGAGAGGAGACATGGAGCAGTACAGCATCCTGGGACGAGTCGGAGAAGGAGCACATGGCATCGTCTTTAAGGCCAAACACATCGAGGTAAACCTGACACACACACACACACACACACACACACACACACACAGACACAGACACCTACACAGACACCTAACAGACACACAGACACACAGACACACACACATACACACCTACACACACACACAAAGACACCTACATGCACACACATACACACACACACACACACAGACAGACACACACAGACACAAACACACACCTGACACACACACACACACACAGAAACACACAGACACACACAAACACATACAAACACAGACACACACACACACAGACACACACAAACACAGACACACACACACACACACCTACACACACTCACACACCTACACACGCAGACCAACACACACACACAGACACCTACATGCACACACAAACACACACACACACACACACACACAAACACACACACCCCTACACACACACAGACCTACACACACACACAGACACCTAACAGACACACAGACACACACACATACACACCTACACACACACACACACACACAAACACACACACACACACAGACCTACACACACACACACACCCCTACACACAGACACACATGACGTATTGATTATGATGTTTTGATTATGATGTATTGATTATGATGTATTGATTATAATGTATTGATCATCATGTATTGATTATGATGTATTGATTATGCTGTTGGTCAGACCGGAGAGACGGTGGCTCTGAAGAAAGTAGCTCTGAGGCGGCTGGAGGATGGGATCCCCAACCAGGCTCTGAGGGAGATCAAGGCGCTGCAGGAGATCGAAGACAACCAGCATGTAAGTACCAGAGGGTCAGAGGTCAAAGGTCAAAGGTTAGCATGACACTCACTCCTCCTCTTCCCCCTCCTCCTCTTCCTCAGGTGGTGAAGCTGAAGGACGTCTTCCCTCACGGTACGGGCTTCGTGTTGGTGTTTGAGTTCATGCTGTCCGACCTCTCTGAGGTCATCAGGAACTCAGAGCGACCTTTGACCCCGGCTCAGGTCAAAGGTTACATGATGATGCTGCTGAAGGGCGT
>NC_084979.1:30867751-31070251 GCF_963691925.1 Scomber scombrus | reverse complement strand
CTCTGCTGTTGAAACGTCAGGACTCTTCACAAAGGTAAGAAGGATCATTAACACCACTTTATTATCATTATTATTATTATTATTATTATTATTATTATTATTATTATTATTACATATTACACTTTATTACTGCTATTAATGCTTTATAATATGTTATTCTCTGTCATTTACTGCAGCTATAAATATACTATGACGTCATTAGGTTCTGAATTTGTGACATCATACAGGGTGTGATGTCACTTTGTTTGTCAACTTGTTCATTTGAAGCATTTAATTCTCCTCCTCTCTCTCTCAGGTTAGCCCCGCCCCCTCTCACACCTTCCTCCAATCACAAAGGGCGTCACACGAGCCCACCTATGACGTCATCAACCCCTCTCTCTGGTTGGACGGCTCTGTCTGTCAGTCACTGAGCTCTGCCTTCATCCAGCCTCCTCCTCCTCCTCCTCCCCCTCCTCCTCCTCCACCAGGATGGAGCAGTTACTATGGCAACCATTACTCTTCTTCCTCCTCCTCCTCCTCCTCTGGTGATTGGGTATCACCTGGCAGTGTGCCGTGTGGGCGGGGCGACACACCAGGTGAGATATCTACCTGTCTGTCTGAGCACCCAAGTATTACTTTCTAACTAATTATAGTTTTAAAGGTTTATTCCACCTAAATATTACTTTCTGTCTCACTACTTCAACTTGGTTGCTAAGATGTTAATTAAATCCTTATCAGGTCAAATAAAGATGGAATCATATGATGAGCTGCTGCTGTTTGCGTAAGACACGGTTTTATTCACTGTGTGTGTGTGTGTGTGTGTGTGTGTGTGTGTGTGTGTGTGTGTGTGTGTGTGTGTGTGTGTGTGTGTGTGTGTGTGTGTGTGTGTGTGTGTGTGTGTGTGTGTGTGTGTGAGCAGAGCAGCGCAGGTGTGTGAGCTGTGGGACCAGCAGCGCTCCCCTGTGGATGAGAAACACGGCCGGACGTCACCTGTGCAACACCTGCAGCTTTCAGAAGAAAACCAACAGACACAACCGACCGCTGCTGAGGCCCAAAAGGAGACCTGTGAGACATGATGCTACAACTACTACTAATAATAATAATAATATTAATTTAGGAGGAATGAATACTAATATATCTTTAAGCATTTTAATGTGTTTTCTGAATGATTTAAAGGGTTTTATTGAAGTAAAACAAACGTACCAAATAACATGAAAGTCATTGACTTAAGAGGATGTCTTTAATTCTATTTATTAGCACTTAGATTAAGACTCACTGAAGTTATAATCCCTCAGATTTCAGTTCAGGTTGAGCAGTTATATTCATCAGTAATCCAGCAGAGATGCTGCATTTGTTTTTGTTTTTACAGCACAAACAAACTCAGGGTCTGCACTTCCTGTGACTGCTTCACAATAAAAGCCTCCCTGTGTGTGGTCATCACTTCTTTTAATGTGAAGCAGCAGCAGGAAATCAGCTGTGATTTAATACATCTATGATACAGCTGCAGGAGAGTGAATCAGTAAACTGATGCTGCCTCTAACAGATAGTTAATATGATGAGTGGATTTAACTTTGAGCTGTTTCATGTTTATTTTCAGGTTGTGACTCAGAGAAAAGACACTCAGTGTGTGAACTGTCTGACAGACACCACGACTCTGTGGAGGAGAAACTCTGCAGGAGAGCCGGTCTGCAACGCCTGCGGCCTGTACTACAAACTACACCAGGTACTGCAAACTGTACTACAAACTACACCAGGTACTGCAAACTGTACTACAAACTACACCAGGTACTGCAAACTGTACTACAAACTGCACCAGGTACTGCAAACTGTACTACAAACTGCACCAGGTACTGCAAACTGCACCAGGTACTGCAAACTGTACTGCAAACTGCACCAGGTACTGCAAACTGTACTGCAAACTGCACCAGGTACTGCAAACTGCACCAGGTACTGCAAACTGTACTGCAAACTGCACCAGGTACTGCAAACTGTACTACAAACTGCACCAGGTACTACAAACTGTCAGAGCAGCAGGTGAATGAACACATAGTCACATGATCAGCTGACCATGCAGTGAGTCACCAGACACCACTGACTCTTCTTCGTGTGTTTCAGGTGAACCACGGACTCTTCTTCGTGTGTTTCAGGTGAACCACTGACTCTTCTTCGTGTGTTTCAGGTGAACCGGCCTCTGGCGATGAAGAAAGACGGAATCCAAACCAGAAACCGGAGAGTGACCAATAAGAAGAAGAGGAGCAGAACAGCTGACCAATCAGAGGCCGAGCTGTCCAGCCTGTTCACGCCTCCACTGATGGCGTCTGACTGCAGGTCAACGGGCGGATGGACACACTGAAGTTAGACAGGAAATAGTTCCAACATGTAACTTTGAGCCAGTTTTATATTTGAGCTTCTTTTTAACACATTTTATCTCTGATGATTTTTTTTACATTTCTTTAATAAATGTAATTCATCATTCTACCTGCTGTGATGTTTCTTCATCTGTCCGATAAACAGCTGCAGTTAGTTTTCCATCTGAGTCAGTTTGTATATAATTATAATCACACATTCTGCATGTGTTATTCATCTCATAAGTTTATAACAGGTTAACAGGTTTAGATTTATTAGGATTAACACGAGTCTTGTGTTTACTGTGGATTAATGAAAAGTGTGATGTCATCTATAAAAAGGGAACATTTAAGCTTTTTGTTATTTCTATCACTGCAACCCCAAAACTGTAAGAGTCATTTAAACACATCTAACTTCTCTAACTTTTAACCTAACAAATAAAAACCAGCTGAGGTTTTTCACTTGAAGTTTCCAGAGGTTTGTGCTGTTGTCACCATAGTTTAGTTTAGTTTAGTTTATTATGATCCCTATTAGCCATTGCACTGGGTAACAGCTACTCTTCCTGGGGTCAGAAAAACACCCAAATACAGTTTTATAAACGCACAATATTACACAAAAATACAATACAATAAAAGAAGATGAAAGAAAAAAGAGAGAGCATGCAAGAGAGTAACAATATATGTTCAAATCATACAAGAACAAAACAGTAGAAAGAGGGAAAATACATATAAAACCACACAAATTTAAACAAGATTGTAAAAGTAAAGAGAAGAATATCATCCCTCCATTGGTTCAGGATGACATGAACACTCAGCTTGCACCCAAATGCACGACTCAGGACAGGTGCAGTAAGAATAAAGACAAGCAGTCAGTAAAAAGTCAAAATAATCACATAGACGGAGACTTACAAACAGCTGGAACGAGAAGTACTGCACCGAACCGGCAACACTAAAGAGGACAGACAGGATGTGTACTGTTACTGTACAATACAGACATGATCAGAGAAGACAAGACACAGGTGAGGCCAGTTAGAGCAGGAACAGGAAGTCTGACACAGAAAACACAGTTAGTGACAAACTGAAAGTGAAAAAGAAACAAACACATGAGTTTAGTGAACTTGACGAGGAGTGTTAGTGCTGTATAATCTCTACAGCAGCGGTATCTCTCCTCTCAAACACACCTGATTCTAATTATTAACTCGTTATGAAGCCCTTTAACGAGCTTCAGCTGCTTCATAACGAGTTAATTATTATAATCAGGTTTGTTAGAGAGGAGAGATACCTGAAACACATGCAGGAGCAGGGTTGGATATCACTGCTCTACACTCACTGTCCTCTTCATTAGGAACACCTGTGTAATCTAATTCAATACAATACAACAACTCTGCTATAAAGTCTACTTTTTACTTAGGTCATAGTCATATAGTGAGTGATTCTGAATGATGCAACACATATCCTTCACACCGAATACCAAATGTTACCTTCAGGTAGATGCTGTATAGATAGATAGATAGATAGATAGATAGATAGATGGATGGATAGATAGATAGATAGATAGATAGATAGATAGATAGATAGATAGATAGATAGATAGATAGATAGATAGATAGATAGATAGATAGATAGATAGATAGATAGATAGATAGATAGATAGATAGATAGATAGGCACAAAGACAACAAACATACAAATCACACAAAAATACCTGACAGAAATAACAGAAAAACACACCCTCCCACCCTCAGCATTACTAGAACCCAGTATAAAAGCGCAATGAGTATATATAGAGCAAGTAAATGCATAAGTAAACGATATAAACTCAGCTTTCTCCTAACCTCCACAGATCTGATTAACAAACAAACAAACAAACCAATCAGCAGTGGTAGAAAGACTGAGGGCGGAACATAAGGTTGTTGTTGCCATGGTTTCCTTCTGTCCGGTTATTGCGTTACACGATATGAAGCCGGCTAACTTTATTTTCCCTAATGTGCGTCTTTATATGAAAAGTAAGTTATGTCAATTGATGTTTAACTGAATGTTTGTTTGACCATAACCTGTTTATTGATTTATGTAAAATTTGACGGCATTTATAGAATTTAAACGGCAGTTATAGCACTCGTTAGCACTTGTTAGCATTATGCTAGCATTGCGGTCATAACGGTTATAACGGTTTTCTGTTATTATTATATCAGTGCCACAAATAGAAACAAGTTATTTTATCACCATTAACACTTTAATATATTACTTTGAGAGAAATTGTAATGTTTATTGATGTCAATTCTTATGTTTATTGAATGTTTATGATTTACACGATAGCCTCCAGTTACATTGGGTACCATTGTTGCCATGGTGATTAACGTTACTGTTTGTTATATTGTTTACAAACACACCCAAATATCATCACATCCTCACATCATGCACCTCCAATCATCTATTCTTCTATACCATCACCTGTAACATCTGCTGTTGAAGAATTATAATTAAATGTTGACTATAAATGAAGACTTCCGGTCCCTGACTCTTTAATGGGAGTCTTCTGTCCATATTGCTGCGTCAACCAGTATAAAGTATAAAGTACAGAAGAGCTGCTACAAGCAGGAAAAACCATAGTGACCCTAGTTAATATTCCTTGTAGTACCAAGTTGGTGCATTATCTATTACTATTTATCACTATTTAGTAATATTGGTTATATTTAATGTGGCGTGAAGCCTGGTCTCTTAGGGCTTTTACTGTTTATTGTTTTTATGTTGTAGCACTGTTGCTTTCCTCTTATGTGCTGTGAGGTTTTTAATTACTGCAAGAAACTTGATGAACTTGACAGATGTTGTCTTCCTCTTCTTTTGTCACTGAGTTTTTCATTTATTAACTTGTATGAACTCAACAGAGTCTACATTTCTTTACCTCATGTGCAATA
This sequence comes from Scomber scombrus, assembly GCF_963691925.1. Lineage (NCBI taxonomy): Eukaryota > Metazoa > Chordata > Actinopteri > Scombriformes > Scombridae > Scomber > Scomber scombrus. The sequence goes on along the minus strand of NC_084979.1, from coordinate 31,065,013 downwards.
CAGGTTAAATGCTGTTCAATACTTCTCTGCTGCTAGGAAATGTGGCCAAAGACAAATTTCCCTCATGGGACAATAAAGTGATCCTGATTCTGATGGTGGTGTATTAGGGTGGATTATATTGACTGGTGTTCCTAATATTTTGCCCCTCTCATGTATGTTTTTTTTGTAATATACATTTTTATAAAAGTATGCTTAATACAAATGTACAGTAATGAATTCAGTACTTGAGAAAGTTGCAGGGAAAAAAAGAGACAAAAACAATCAACAAAACAATCAACAAGTAGAACAAAATAAAAATAAAAAGCAGGGTAGCTAAATTTTTTTTGACTGGTGTTCCGAATATTTTGTCCCTCTCGTGTATGTTAATGAGGTGGACAAAATATTAGGAACACCAGTCAATATAATTCACCCTAACACACCACCATCACCCACTATGACCTCAGTAATAAACATAAAGTAGAATTATCATTATTATTATAATTTTGGCTTTAACAAAATATTATTTGCATTAGCTTTGTTCTAATTGTGGTTATACATCATGATAAGTTATTACTATACATATATTATAACCCAACTTCCTCAAACATAGCACATATTTATGGAGAGTTGTGTGATTTACACCAAATAAAAAACTTCTTATTGAGTCTGTTTTCTGACTTATTAAGTAAACGACTCCACAATCTGATCATCTCACATTTTCTCCTTATTGAACCAGGAAGTGCTTTATATATAAAGTTGAAGCTGAAGAAGTTTTAGGGTCAAATATTTGTATTGGAGGGTCAGATCTGCCTGCTAATGTAATACAGTATGAACAGATTAACTACAGGCTGCTTTGGTTTGTTTAATAGTTTTAGTCATTTAAAAAAAAACCTGAACAGAGATGATAATACATCTGAGCTTTTGATTAACGTAGGGTTAATTTTATTTGTATTTATATAATTTATTAAATGTTATTCCTTCTAACTACATGAAAGCAGTAATAAAGAAGTTGGTCAAAAACAAAACAAAAGCCCAGAGGAGCTGCAGAGTCACTGATAATCCACAGTAGATTCATCACTATGAGTCACATACTGCAGAATTCAATACATTATATCAGCTTTAATATCAATAATATAGATGATAGCAGCTTTAATATGTTAAATAAAGACTGTAGTGTGAGGATGACAGACAGGCCTCAGAGCATCAGTGGTTGATGTGAATGCAGACAGTGAAGAAGGCAGCATCCCCTCCTCCCCCCCTCCTCCTCCACCAGAGCCTCCCTGCAGGCTGGAGGCCGCTGTTGTGCAACGCAGGAGGCTTCTGGTTTTCCGGACCTCACCAAAAAAGGCCCAAGAGAGGAAAAGGGAGATGAAGAGATGAAGAGAGAGCGGTTGGTGGTCGGAGGCCGGCCATGCTGCCTCTCACTCTCACTCACTCTCACTCTCTCTCTCTCGCTCTCTCGCTCTCTGAGGTCCAGGCTTCGATGAGTTGTGGATGATGAATGACACGGAGAGATTAGCAACCACAACACACACACACACACACACACACACACACACACACACACACACACACACACACACACACACACACACAGGAGCATCCGTTTAGTCGTTAGGGGCTCCAACACACACACACACAGTAAACGGTTTCACAGTTAAACATGTCGACATCTTTCTGTCTTCTGCAGGCTGACAGACGTTAAACACACATGTACACAATCATGAACACACACTCCACACTTCTTTTTACTTCAACAGATGAATCTAAACCACAATAAACATCAAATAACGTCCTAATTATCGATTTATTCTCACTATACAAAGTCTTACCTGCTGGTGGCGACAGAGGAAAAGGTCAGAGGTCAGCAGGATGAGACGAGCTCTGGGCCGTGTTTGTGTTTTAATGGGAATCTGATGTTTAAATTGGTGATATTTGATGTGTTTTGGATCAAAAAAATAACTAAATATCAGCAGCTGCAGTCGTGGATGTTGAAACAGTTTCAGTTCACACGCTGTTTCAGTGTGTCTGATAGGAAGCTGCAAAGCAAAACACCCACAAACAGGACTCACTGTGGACATGAAACAAAGAAATATATAAAAAGACATATATATAAAAAAGGCATTCTAACTACAGAGAGTTATTATCACCTTTAAATTGTCCTGTGAAGCAGAACAACATCACACAGGGTTCATCAAACTGCTGAAAGTGGAATTTAGTATATAAATGTACTTCAGTAGCTTCATTTTGTGTTAAAGTATGAAAACAAGATTATCAAGTGAGACACTCCAGATAGTCACCAGCAAGTCTTCCAGATAAGTACAGAAAGTCTTTTAGTTTGTTCCTCAGAGCGAATCTTTATTAACTGTGTCTTTAAACCAGCAGTCAGTGTGTTTATGTGTCTGTAATGATTCCTCCTGTTCATACTACTACTACATAAAGTACTACTACTACTACTACTACATAAAGTACTACTACTACTACATAAAGTACTACTACTACTACTACTACATAAAGTACTACTACTACTACATAAAGTAATACTACTACTACTACATAAAGTACTACTACTACTACTACTACATAAAGTACTACTACTACTACATAAAGTACTACTACTACTACATAAAGTACTACTACTACATAAAGTACTACTACTACTACTCCATAAAGTACTACTACTACTACTACTACATAAAGTACTACTACTACTCCATAAAGTACTACTACTACTACTCCATAAAGTACTACTACTACTACATAAAGTACTACTACTACTCCATAAAGTACTACTACTACTACTACATAAAGTACTACTACTACTACTACATAAAGTACTACTACTACATAAAGTACTACTACTACTACTCCATAAAGTACTACTACTACTACATAAAGTACTACTACTACTCCATAAAGTACTACTACTACTACTCCATAAAGTACTACTACTACTACATAAAGTACTACTACTACTCCATAAAGTACTACTACTACTACTACATAAAGTACTACTACTACTCCATAAAGTACTACTACTACTCCATAAAGTACTACTACTACTCCATAAAGTACTACTACTACTACTCCATAAAGTACTACTACTACTCCATACAGTACTACTACTACTAATACTCCATAAAGTACTACTACTACTCCATAAAGTACTCCTCCTCCATGTAGTCTCCACTCAGTAAACATGTCAGATATCATTGATATAATAACTCAGACTGATGAAGCTCAATAGAAGCTGATCATCTACTTTTAAATGACTGTGTGGACACACTGTGGATTTAGTCTCCATCACTTCCATTGAAAGCACATTTGAAGGAGATCTTTTAATAGTCAGTATGAACAGGAGGAATGATTACAGAGAGGGAAACCCTGACTGCTGCTTTAACACACACTGGAAACACTGGGAACACTGGGAACACTGGGAACACTGGGAACTGTCCTTTAATGTGTTAACCATCAGGATGTGTTGTCATGGTGACACTGTACAGCATTAGTGAACAGCTCCCCCTTCTGATTCATCTCTGCCATTACAGTCATCACTACAGCTGTGTAATGCCACTTTGGATATACTGTATAAACATAAATTAACAGATGAGATGAATAATTACTAATCAAACGTAAACTCACTGGTTCATTTAATTAAATTAAAAGAAACAAACTTTTACTTCAGAGCCCCAACGTGAAATATAATGTTCCTTAATCACAGGATTATTTAAAGGTGATGTAGTATGCAGTATTACAGTAAAAGTACTGCAGTAGTATGAGTGATGTAGTATGCAGTATTACAGTAAAAGTACTGCAGTATTATGAGCGATGTAGTATGCAGTATTACAGTAAAAGTACTGCAGTATTATGAGTGATGTAGTATGCAGTATTACAGTAAAGGTACTGCAGTATTATAGTGATGTAGTATGCAGTATTACAGTAAAAGTACTGCAGTAGTATGAGTGATGTAGTATGCAGTATTACAGTAAAAGTACTGCAGTATTATGAGTGATGTAGTATGCAGTATTACAGTAAAGGTACTGCAGTAGTATGAGTGATGTAGTATGCAGTATTACAGTAAAGGTACTGCAGTATTATAGTGATGTAGTATGCAGTATTACAGTAAAAGTACTGCAGTAGTATGAGTGATGTAGTATGCAGTATTACAGTAAAAGTACTGCAGTATTATGAGCGATGTAGTATGCAGTATTACAGTAAAAGTACTGCAGTATTATGAGCGATGTAGTATGCAGTATTACAGTAAAAGTACTGCAGTATTATGAGCGATGTAGTATGCAGTATTACAGTAAAAGTACTGCAGTATTATGAGCGATGTAGTATGCAGTATTACAGTAAAAGTACTGCAGTATTATGAGCGATGTAGTATGCAGTATTACAGTAAAAGTACTGCAGTATTATGAGCGATGTAGTATGCAGTATTACAGTAAAAGTACTGCAGTATTATGAGCGATGTAGTATGCAGTATTACAGTAAAAGTACTGCAGTATTATGAGCGATGTAGTATGCAGTATTACAGTAAAAGTACTGCAGTAGTATGAGCGATGTAGTATGCAGTATTACAGTAAAAGTACTGCAGTATTATGGGCGATGTAGTATGCAGTATTACAGTAAAAGTACTGCAGTATTATGGGCGATGTAGTATGCAGAATTACAGTAAAAGTACTGCAGTATTATGAGTGATGTAGTATGCAGTATTACAGTAAAGTACTGCAGTATTATGAGTGATGTAGTATGCAGTATTACAGTAAAAGTACTGCAGTATTATGAGTGATGTAGTATGCAGTATTACAGTAAAAATACTGCAGTATTATGAGTGATGTAGTATGCAGTATTACAGTAAAAATACTGCAGTATTATGAGTGATGTAGTATGCAGTATTACAGTAAAAATACTGCAGTATTATGAGTGATGTAGTATGCAGTATTACAGTAAAAATACTGCAGTATTATGAGTGATGTAGTATGCAGTATTACAGTAAAAGTACTGCAGTATTATGAGTGATGTAGTATGCAGTATTACAATAAAAGTACTGCAGTATTATGAGTGATGTAGTATGCAGTATTACAGTAAAAGTACTGCAGTATTATGAGTGATGTAGTATGCAGTATTACAGTAAAAGTACTGCAGTATTATGAGTGATGTAGTATGCAGTATTACAGTAAAAATACTGCAGTAGTATGAGTGATGTAGTATGCAGTATTACAGTAAAAATACTGCAGTATTATGAGTGATGTAGTATGCAGTATTACAGTAAAAATACTGCAGTAGTATGAGTGATGTAGTATGTAAAGTAAAATGATAAAAATTATTAAATTAGATGTTTAATAGTTAAAGATAATTACCTGATTCCTCCAAACATGAAGGAATGTAAACTCGGTAAGTTTCAGTTCATTTCTTTGTAAAACATATTAACATCATTTACATTTTATAATTATTAACATCATTGTAATTTGATGTGACGTTTAAGGGACTCCGGAGTTTACAGTTTTTAGCTCATCCAGCAGAACATCGTTATTTTCTTACTTTCTGCAGATCGATAACAGTGATTGGCTCTCACAGCAGGTTACATTCTGCGCATGCTCAGTGGCTGTGACGAGCAACCCGGGAGGACGCTACGTTCACGGTCCCATTGGAAATGTGCCAGAGTAGAGTTTACAGGTCTTATCCATACATTTATTTATTTATTTATTATTATTAATAGTGAAGCATCAGTGTTAGAGCAGCATGTTACTGTTGTAGCTGCTGGAGGTGGAGCTAGTTTACACTACTTTATATACAGTTAGCTAGTTTAGTCCAGTGGTTCCCAACCTAGGGGTGGGGCCCCTCCAAAGGGTCAGCAGATAAATGTGAGGGGTGGTGAGATGATTAATGGGAGAGGAAAGAAGAAAAAACTAAGTTCTGTTACACAAATGTGTTTTCAGTTTTTAGGACTTTTTCTCTAATCTTTGATTTTTGCTGAAATATTGGATCATTTGAACATTTATTGAAATGAAAGCATGTGAGAAGTTTAGAGGGAAAAATCACTATTTGGTGGAGCTGTTAACAACTCATAGACATCTGAAATTTGATATATTTTAAACACTAATTTCTGTGAATCTTTTACTGAATAATTTACTAGCCTATTTGTGATGTGAAATCTGACTAATTATGAAAAAGTATTCTATAATTATATAACTTTCACCACATTAATCCAGTGTCTAACGTCTAATATCTTGAATAATTATAATATTCAGAAATCAACAAAACTCTACTTTCCTGATGTAGTCTTCTAGCATGTTTCTGTGAGGGTTGTGGGGATTCCGACGCTCGGTGCGGGCCGTGAAGGCAGCAGCGCAGCAGAGGAGGAGCAGTGGGGGAGCTCGCCGAGCTGCGCGAGCGAAAATTAAAAACCAACTTTAATTCACTTTAATTGAGATATAAATAGAAGCGCGTGCAGAGACAGCAGACAGGCGGGCAGGTGGAGCATAGACAGCCGGGCAGGAGCACCGGAGGACCGGGAGGAGGAGGACACAGAGCACCGCTGAGAGGTCCGTAGAGGAGAAAACATGTCTGTGTGTCTGTGTGTGTGTTTCTGTGTTTATCAGCAGATTAAATCAACATTAACCTTTATTTAAAGTAAAGTTTGTAGGATTACCTTTAAAGAAACACAATGCATGAACTCATACAGTAATAAACCTTCTCAGTCATCACATGTGATCATTATAAGTGTTGTTAGTGTCTGCAGAGACTGAGATAAAAACCAGGGGCCAAGGGGGGGTTGGGGTGTTGTGGCCCCCTGGAAACTATGTTGGATTTGTTGATGATTTAAATATGTGAATTTTAAAGATGTTTTGTATAATAATGGCTTATAACCAGGGATGCTCGATATTGACTTTTCTGCCGATATCCGATATTCCGATATTGTCCAACTCTTAATTTCTGATACCGATATATGCAGACTTTTTACACCAAAACTGTTACTGGTAACAACATAACTGTCTCCTATTGTTGAATTAACACATTGTGCCAAATTTTATTGTGATGACCCACTGGATGCAAACATAAATGCAACATGGCTTTCCACATGTAAACACTGTCTGTGCAAAATAAGAGAACAACTTCAACTGCACTGCCATATTTATTATGCTGCTTTGCAGTCATTGCAAATTACAAATATACTATCCGTAGGGAACACTTGGAAATAGTTCCAAACCACAGACATAAGCCCCGTTTCTGGAGGCGGGACCTTTATAGGAGCGTCCTCTCACTCGCTCCTCTCAGCTGTTGTGTCTCCAGCAGAGTAGGACCCAGATAGGACCCAGATAGGACCCAGATAGGACCCTGATAAGACCCAGATAGGACCCAGATAGGACCCAGATAGGACCCTGATAAGACCCAGATAGGACCCAGATAGGACCCACCGGACTATGACGGTGACGTCACATAGGCGACTCGCCGAAAGCATAACAGAGAAAATGACAACGTTATTTCTGTTTGTGTGTTCGTGTACAAGGCGGTGGACGCTATGAACTTGTTAGCCACGGTTAGCGACCCACGAGTCTAGCGTGTTGTTGTTGTTTACGTCATCAAGCGCGCGCCGGTAAACGTCCCATGCTGCGTTCATGCAGGCTCGGAAATGCTGAAGCCTACAGAACAAATATCGGTTATAAAAACCCAATACCGATATTTCCCGATATTACATTTATAAGTGAATATCGGCCGATAATATCGGAGGGCCGATAATATCGGACATCCCTACTTATAACAATAAAAATAGATTATAACATGAAGTATCTGTGGAGGAGAAATATAAGAGAATCAGGTTAAAGCTGCAGTTTGTAAGTCTGAAGGAGAGTTATTATAGTTAACTACGACTAAAACTAACAGTGAAAAAATAATTTAGTTTACTTTAGTTACCGTAAATAAAAATTACAATGAACAATGCAAAACTAACCGTCCTCTCAGATTTATTTGCAGCAGGCTTCAGCTTAGAAAACTGAACAAGGTCAACTTTGTGCTGCAGAATAATGTAAAACACACACCTAGCAGCCAATCAGAGGTATTGATTGTCATATTTGAGTTGTTGTGATTCTCTCTGACATCAAACTGTTGGTCGTTGTTACTTCAGGTCGTCCAGCGAGTCGTCTGTCTGCTGTTGGACCGACTGAACAACATGAACCATTGGCCGCTGTAGCTGAAGGGGGCCGAGATGGAAGTGATGCAATTGGATGACCTGTCTCTGGGGGCGGGGCTTGTGGTGCAAGGTGAGATGACTGGGTGAAGATCTGTTAACAAGACATCAAATAGACACAATATAGAAATAACAACATAAACCCAAAGGCTGCATCAATGACTGAATGATTAGAAACTCCTGATGAGCCGAGTATAGCACATTTCAACAAGTAGGGTGTATATGTAAGTAGTAGAGCCTAACCCTAACCCTCTCTGTAATCATTCCTCCTGTTCATACTGACTATTAAAAGATCTCCTTCAAATGTGCTTTCAATGGAAGTGATGGAGACTAAATCCACAGTGTGTCCACACAGTCATTTAAAAGTAGATGATCAGCTTCTATTGAGCTTCATCAGTCTGAGTTATTATATCAATGATATCTGACATGTTTACTGAGTGGAGACTACATGGAGGAGGAGTACTTTATGTAGTAGTAGTAGTACTTTATGGAGTAGTAGTAGTAGTACTTTATGGAGTAGTAGTAGTAGTACTTTATGGAGTAGTAGTAGTAGTACTTTATGGAGTAGTAGTAGTAGTACTTTATGGAGTAGTAGTAGTAGTAGTACTTTATGGAGTAGTAGTAATACTTTATGTAGTAGTAGTAGTAGTAGTAGTACTTTATGGAGTAGTAGTACTTTATGTAGTAGTAGTAGTAGTACTTTATGGAGTAGTAGTACTTTATGTAGTAGTAGTAGTAGTACTTTATGGAGTAGTAGTAGTAGTAGTACTTTATGGGGTAGTAATAGTAATAGTAGTAGTAGTTAGGGGTGTGCGATATGACGATATTAGATCTGACAAAGCAGAGAGATCGTAGAATCGTTTATAGGCTCATTCTATATGTATATAGATCTATATATATATATATATATTTATATATGCATCAGAAGTTTCACGTGCACATCGGCCACACTGCAGCCAGAGGCAAAAAAAATAAAAACAATGTCTGAACAATAATATGTTTTAAAGCTGCTGGGTTTTTAATAATCAGGTTATAGACATTGTTAGAAAGACCGAGGGCGGAACCTAAGTTTGTTGTTGCCATGGTTTCCTTCTGTCCGGTTAATGCGTTACACGCTATGAAGCCGGCTAATTTATTTTCCCTAATGTGCATCCTTATATGAAAAGTAAGTTATGTCAAGTGATGTTTCACTGAATGTTTGTTTGACCATAACCTGTTTATTGATTTATGTAAATTTGACGGCATTTATATAATTTAAACGGCAGTTATAGCACTCGTTAGCACTTGTTAGCATTATGCTAGCGCATTTCTATAACGGTTATAACGGTTGTCTGTTATCAGTGCTATAAATAGTAACACGTTATTTTATCACCATTAACACGCTAATATATCGATTTGAGAGAAACTGTTTGTTGTACTGTTCAAATTAGTCTCAAAAATCAATGTAAAAAAGAATTGTGATAAAATCGTGATATGATATTTTTGCCATATCGCCCACCGCTAGTAGTAGTAGTACTTTATGTAGTAGTACTTTATGTAGTAGTAGTAGTAGTACTTTATGTAGTAGTAGTAGTACTTTATGTAGTAGTAGTAGTACTTTATGTAGTAGTAGTAGTACTTTATGGAGTAGTAGTAGTAGTAGTACTTTATGTAGTAGTAGTAGTACTTTATGTAGTAGTAATAGTAGTACTACTTTATGGAGTAGTAGTAGTAGTAGTACTTTATGTAGTAGTAGTAGTAGTAGTACTTTATGGAGTAGTAGTAGTACTTTATGTAGTAGTAGTAGTACTTTATGTAGTAGTAGTAGTAGTAGTACTTTATGGAGTAGTAGTAGTACTTTATGGAGTAGTACTTTATGTAGTAGTACTAGTAGTAATACTTTATGTAGTAGTACTTTATGTAGTAGTAGTAGTAGTAGTAGTACTTTATGGAGTAGTAGTAGTAGTAGTACTTTATGTAGTAGTAGTAGTACTTTATGTAGTAGTAGTAGTAGTAGTACTTTATGGAGTAGTAGTAGTACTTTATGTAGTAGTAGTAGTACTTTATGTAGTAGTAGTAGTAGTAGTACTTTATGGAGTAGTAGTAGTACTTTATGGAGTAGTACTTTATGTAGTAGTACTAGTAGTAATACTTTATGTAGTAGTACTTTATGTAGTAGTAGTAGTAGTAGTAGTACTTTATGGAGTAGTAGTAGTAGTAGTACTTTATGTAGTAGTAGTAGTACTTTATGGAGTAGTAGTAGTAGTAGTACTTTATGTAGTAGTAGTTGTACTTTATGTAGTAGTAGTAGTAGTAGTACTTTATGTAGTAGTAGTAGTAGTAGTACTTTATGGAGTAGTAGTAGTACTTTATGTAGTAGTAGTAGTACTTTATGTAGTAGTAGTAGTAGTAGTACTTTATGGAGTAGTAGTAGTACTTTATGGAGTAGTACTTTATGTAGTAGTACTAGTAGTAATACTTTATGTAGTAGTACTTTATGTAGTAGTAGTAGTAGTAGTAGTACTTTATGGAGTAGTAGTAGTACTTTATGTAGTAGTAGTAGTACTTTATGTAGTAGTAGTAGTAGTAGTAGTAGTAGTAGTACTTTATGGAGTAGTAGTAGTACTTTATGTAGTAGTAGTAGTACTTTATGTAGTAGTAGTAGTAGTACTTTATGTAGTAGTAGTAGTAGTAGTACTTTATGGAGTAGTAGTAGTACTAGTAGTAGTACTTTATGGAGTAGTAGTAGTAGTAGTAGTACTTTATGTAGTAGTAGTAGTAGTAGTACTTTATGGAGTAGTAGTAGTACTTTATGGAGTAGTAGTAGTAGTAGTAGTACTTTATGTAGTAGTAGTAGTAGTAGTACTTTATGGAGTAGAAGTAGTAGTAGTACTTTATGTAGTAGTAGTAGTAGTAGTAGTAGTAGTAGTAGTAGTAGTACTACTTTATGGAGTAGTAGTAGTAGTAGTAGTACTAGTAGTAGTAGTACTAGTACTTTATGGAGTAGTAGTAGTAGTAGTAGTACTAGTAGTAGTAGTACTAGTACTTTATGGAGTAGTAGTAGTACTAGTACTAGTACTTTATGGAGTAGTAGTAGTACTTTATGTAGTAGTAGTAGTAGTAGTAGTACTACTTTATGGAGTAGTAGTAGTAGTAGTAGTACTAGTAGTAGTAGTACTAGTACTTTATGGAGTAGTAGTAGTAGTAGTACTAGTACTAGTACTTTATGGAGTAGTAGTAGTAGTACTTTATGTAGTAGTAGTAGTAGTAGTACTTTATGTAGTAGTAGTAGTACTTTATGTAGTAGTAGTAGTAGTAGTACTTTATGTAGTAGCATCACTTCCACAGTAAACATGATGAAGGATGTTCTGATGGTCAGTATGAACAGGAGGAATCATTACAGACACATAAACACACTTACTGTTACTTTGAGCTCCTGACTGTTGGTTTAAAGACACATTTGAAAAATCGGGAACTCGTCCTTTAACTTAATAAAACTTAAAACTGTATAAAGGAGATCTGAATCTGAATCTTTTCATTCAGCAGACATGAAGGAACAGGAGCTCCATCCAACCCGCCAACAAGAAACTCCAAATAGGAGCATCAATGGAGGAGTTGCCGTGGAGACGGAGTTGAAAGAGGAAACTAGAAGGAAGAAGGAGAAGGAGAGGTGGAAGCAGCTCTTCCCCGAAATAAAGAAATGTATTATTGTGATCACTCGTTCGAGACCTGAAAAACTGGACATGTTGAAACTGAAAGAGGAGAGACGAAAGGAGGAGGAGGAGAAGGAGGAGGGGGAGGAAGAGGGAGGAGGGAAGGCAGCTGACCCGGAGCCAGCCTGTGATTGGATGAAGCCGTTGGAGCTACACGACGTCAGCAACAAGTCGAAGAGGTTTGTAAAGAAGGTGGAGGTCAAAGTGTCCTCCACCAACAGGTGTCGCAGTGGTGACGTCCTGAGGCTCAGATACAGTGATGTCATCACTGACCCCGCCCACCACCGCCGGCCCCGTGATGTCATCACGAAAAACATTTTCTCAATAACGGAGCACAACTACAGCGCACCGCCCGTCAAAGAGGAAGAGACACCCAAGAGCCAATCACAAGACAGCAGGTATCTATCTATCTGTCTGTCTATCTATCTATCTACCTATCTATCTATCTATCTATCTATCTATCTATCTATCTATCTATCTATCTATCTATCTATCTATCTATCTGTCTGTCTGTCTGTCTATCTATCTATCTATCTATCTATCTATCTATCTATCTATCTATCTATCCATCTATCCATCTATCCATCTATCCATCTATCCATCTATCTCTCTCTCTCTCTCTCTCTCTATCTATCTATCTACCTACCTACCTACCTACCTACCTACCTATCCATCCATCCATCCATCCATCCATCCATCCATCCATCTATCTATCTATCTATCTATCTATCCATCTATCCATCTATCCATCTATCCATCTATCCATCTCTCTATCTCTCTCTCTCTCTCTCTCTCTCTCTCTATCTATCTATCTACCTACCTACCTACCTACCTACCTACCTACCTATCCATCCATCCATCCATCCATCCATCCATCCATCCATCCATCCATCCATCCATCCATCCATCCATCCATCTATCTATCTATCTATCTATCTATCTATCTATCCATCCATTTAATACAGTTTTAATAGAGAACCAATCCTTTATTTTTTATATAAGGAAATAAAATAATTAAAGAAACTCAAAAATGTATGAATAATTATATGTTATATGTAAATATGATATAACGTATAGTATATTTTTTGTTTAATTAAAAATAAACAAAAGAATTAAGAAGACAAATGTGTCATTACACAAAAAAATTGCAAGAAAAAGTCAATATTTTGACAAAAACTCATCGTTTTATGAGGATAAAGTTGTAAGTTTGTTGTAAAAGTCATTATTATCATACAAGTCACAATAATACACACACTTATAAACTATTGATAAATGTTTATAACGCAGTATAATGTAGTTATAAGATAAGATATAAAGACATTACAAGTGTAATTTAGTCATTAAAGCTGTTACACATATGACATTTATTTTGGTGACATTTTAATTTAAAAGATGTGAATTTAAAACAATACACAACATTTCATCTAACATTAATACACAGTTACTTTTTATGTTATAAGCTGATCAAAAACACATTGGTTATATATGATTGGACAGTTTGTAGGATTACTGTGAATCAGACGACTGACAGTAGAAGATGAAGTTTGTTTATTTAATTAATTTTTATTAGTTTATTTAACTTCTTTTCTTTCTTCTTATTCTGGTCCTCCTGCAGTCTGTCGCCCAGCTGTGAACAGGAAGTCAGAGATCCCTGCTGGACAGGTAACATCTCACCTGTCTGTCATCATGTGATCCACAAACAGCAGCTCTTTGTGCTCATGAAACTGTTTCTTTTATTTTATTTCAGAGAAGAAGAATCCTCCAAGTATCGTTTTCAAAAAGGTGAGACGTCCTCTTGTCCGTTTGTCCCTGAACGCATCACTGTTTCCCGTCGCGGGCACTCGTATTTACTGTATTTTACCGCCTGCAGTGAACTCAGCGCTGTGTGTGATTTTGTTGTTTTGAGGTCGGGGGTGACCAGTGGGTGCTGAGGAGCTCAAAGGTCAAAAAAGAAAAAGAGGAAGAGGAAGAGGAAGAAGAGAAGAAGGAAGACAAAGGCGGCGACGCTTCACAGCCGGTAAATTCTCTTGTCTGATGATGATTTCTCTTTTATTTTAATTATTATTATTCATATTATTACTATTATTATTATTATCATTTTACAAGTATTATCTTCTTATTGATCTTATTTGTCTCTTTCTTTTGTCTTTTAATCTATTTTTTAATCTAGTCCAGTTTTTATTAAACTTTATCTCTTTTATTTCATTTTACTTTTTGCTTATGCTTTTACTTTTAACATATTTTTTTTACTCTAAATTTTAACGTAACATTTTCTTTTATTCTCCCATTTTTAAATTTTTTTAAAAATTATTTATTTTACTTTATCTAATTTTATATTTTATTATAAATCGTAAATCTTTTTTTTTTTTTTTACATTTGAATCATTCTTATATTTTTCTCATTTATTTAACTTTATTTAATTTTGGATTTTTATTATAATTCTTTTTTAATTTAAATTGACATTTTCATCATTCTTATTTTCTTTTATTTATTTAACTTTATTTAATTTTATACATTTATTAGAAATCCTAAATCTTTTTGTTTTGTTTTACATTTTTATTTTCTCTTATTCATTTTATTTTCCTGTATGAAATGTGCTGTATATAAATGAAGTTTAATGGATTGATTGTCAGTGCTTCTTAACTGTCTGAGCCGACTCTGTTGTGTTGCAGGAGGAGAAGAAGAAGAAGGAGGAGGAGGAGGAGAAGAAGGAGGAGGAGACGAAGGAGGAGGAGGAAGAGGAGGAGCGGTGGTCATGGCAACAAAGAAAAGAAAACAGGAGCCAATCAGAGGAGGACGAGTGGACTCCTGAGCCGATGAAGGTAGTTTTATATTAGCTGTCTTAGTTTTCGTCTTGTGTCAAATGTCCTCACTAGTTTTGATTATTATTATATATTATCATCCTGTTTATTAAGTCAAACCTTAGTTTAATAGAAGTCCGGACATGTTTTATTTTAGTCTTTTTTAGTCATCAGATTACTGTTCATATTGCGTTCAACCCTGGTCCGACCCCTCGATGAAGGAATAACCCTGGTTGCTGATGTGTTAATTAAAATTAAGTCATAATTAAAGAAACGACTTAAGTTGTGATTTGGCGCTTTATCAATAAAGATTAATATTGGATTGTATAACTTCAGCTGGAGGGCAGGAAGTAAACAGCAGTTATGACAGAGATGGAGGAAAGCCGGTATTGCGAAAGTTTAGATCCTATTTCCAAGGAAAGGTATCGGGACCCGTATGTGATGAAGAAGAGCGATTTTTCATCTCTAATTACCTTGTTCTTCAGACTTCATTTCATTCAAAAGAACAAATGAAAGCCTACAAAAGTATGGAGGGGTATAACTCGGCTCCAAGGTTCTCCACGATGATACTCGTTTGGTCCACCAATGCTCAGCAAATATGAACATTTCATTATTATTATAATATTTTGCCCTTTTCTTTTGTTTGTCATAAGACAAAAACATTATACTTTACATTTAACCATGTTGGCCCGCACTCACATTACCTCAAACCCAAGTAGCACGGATGCTTGCGGGTTTAATCCCGGGAAATTTAATGACGGGAACCGGGAAAAACATATTATTACACAGTCGCCCATAAAGTTGGAATAAAATATTTTTTACTTCTTCTCATGAAATGATTGTGACAATGTGATTTATTCTTGATAGATAAAGTGTATATATGTATATAGGAATATGTCTGAAAACTAAATTATTCCAACTTTATGGACGACTGTGTATTTATTAATAAAAACACAGAACATTGGTGAAATATATTCACTAAAACATAGGCACAGTTTACTCCTATAAAACATGCACAGGTGTGTGTTGGCGTGCCGTGTGCCGGTAAAACACAACACAGCTGATCAACTATGATTAAAAAGTGTTATTCTTCTGGGTCGTGCCTGTGTAGTATGCAGTACTAGATACTTGTGTAAAGAAGACTCTAGTAAAAGCAGACGTACTGATTCAACTCTTTTCTCCAGTAAAAGTAAGAAAAATAGAAAATTAGAAAAGTCATCATAAAGTAATAAGTTACATTACTTTGATGAAGTCATTGAAATAGTTACATTACTTGTTACATTTTAAATAGAGTAACTAGTAATCTGTAATCTATTACATTTCCATAGTAACCTTAACAACCCTGCTCACTGCTGACTTGTCTCTGATTGGTCCTCCAGATGAAGACGATGATGAAGGAGAACTCACTCAGGAAAACATCAACGCTGGTACAGGTGAGTGTGAGGAGGCACACACACACACACACACACACACACACACACAAACAGCAGTCGTGACCTCTGACCTTTGACCCCCAGAAGCAGATCAAGCGTCGTAATAGCTGCAGCAGGTGCGCAGCGTGCCTCAGAGAGGATTGTGGGAAGTGTACGCACTGCCTGGATAAGAGGAAATTTGGCGGTCAGGACAAGAAGAAACAGAGATGTATGCTGAGGGTCTGTCTGGTGGTGGTAAGTCTCCGTCGTCATGACAACACCACCCTCTGCTGGTCAGCACGGGAACTGCAGATCTGTGTGTTTATGTGGTGTGTATGTGTCTGTGTTTGTGTGTGTGTGTGTGTGTGTCTGTGTGTGTGTGCGTGCCTGTGTGTGTGTGTGTGTGTGTGTGTGTGTGTGTGTGCGTGCGTGCGTGCCTGTGTTTGTTCGTGTGTCTGTGTGTCTGTGTGTGTGTGTGTGTGTGTGTGTGTGCGTCCTCAGGAGACCACGAGCGCATCCAAACTACGGAAGACCATTGAGGCTGCCAAGGAGACGGTTACCACGACAACCCTGACAAACACAGTGACCACGGCAACCCCAGCTGACACGGTGACCACGGCAACTCGATCCCATCATCATCATCATCATCAGGGGAAGAAACTGACATGTCAGAAAGACACCACAGAAGAAGAGGAGGTGGGTGATTTCTACTCTACTCTAATCTACTCTAGTCTTCTACTGTAATGTACTTTACTCTATATTTGTCTATTCTAATGTACTCTACTCTATTATACTCTACTCTAGCCTACTCTACTCTATTATATGGTACTCTACTCTAGTCTACTCTATATTTGTCTATTCTAATGTACTCTACTCTACCCTACTCTATTATACTCTACTATAGTCTACTCTACTCTATTATATGGTACTCTACTCTAGTCTATTATATGGTACTCTACTCTAGTCTATTATATGGTACTCTACTATAGTCTACTCTATTATATGGTACTCTACTCTAGTCTATTCTTCTCTACTCTACTCTAGTATATGGTACTGTAGTCTACTCTATTCTACTCTACTATAGTGTACTCTACTCTACTCTAGTCTACTCTACTCTAATCTAGTATATGGCACTCTACTCTACTCTACTCTACTCAACTCTACTTTACTCTATTCTATGGGTGTGAAGAACATCTATATAGTTGGTTGCAGCCTTCAGCACTTCTCTGATGTAACTATTCAAACCAGAGTCCTTCTTTTACACCCATCCTGTATGTTTTATAATGTTGTAAACTAGCTGCAGATTAGAGCTGAAGTTTTGGGTTTTTGATGTCTCATACATGTTTCTGACTCCACTGATACTCTGTCACTTCACCTCTGTAATGATTACTCTGTTTCTGTCTGTGCTTCCCAACACTAAACGTCTGAGCCGACTCTCTCTGTTGTGTTGCAGGAGGAGAAGAAGAAGGAGGAGAGGAAGCAGCGGTTGTGGGAACGTAATAGCTGCAGCAGGTGCGCAGCGTGCCTCAGAGAGGATTGTGGGAAGTGTATGCACTGCCTGGATAAGAGGAAATTTGGCGGTCAGGACAAGAAGAAAAAGAGATGTATGCTGAGGGTCTGTCTGGTGGTGGTGAGTCTCCGTCGTCATGACAACACCACCCTCTGCTGGTCAGCATGGGAACTGCAGATCTGTGTGTTTATGTGGTGTGTGTGTCTGTGTTTGTATGTGTCTTTGTGTGTGTGCGTGCCTGTGTGTGTGTGTGTGTGTGTGTGTGTGTGTGTGTGTGTGTGCGTCCTCAGGAGACCACGAGCGCATCCAAACTACGGAAGACCATTGAGGCTGCCAAGGAGACGGTTACCACGACAACCCTGACAAACACAGTGACCACGGCAACCCCAGCTGACACGGTGACCACGGCAACTCGATCCCATCATCATCATCATCATCAGGGGAAGAAACTGACACGTCAGAAAGACACCACAGAAGAAGAGGAGGTGGGTGATTTCTACTCTACTGTACTCTACTCTAGTCTACTCTAATCTACTCTACTCTAGTCTAGTCTAATCTACTCTAGTCTAGTCTATTCTACTCTACTCTAATCTACTTTTGTCTATTCTAATGTACTCTACCCTACTCTATTATAATATACTCTAGCCTACTGTACTCTACTTTATTATATGGTACTCTACTCTACTTTATTATATGGTACTCTACTCTACTCTACTTTATTATATGGTACTCTACTCTAGTCTATTATATGGTACTCTACTATAGTCTAGTCTATTATATGGTACTCTACTCTACTCTAGTCTATTATATGGTACTCTACTATAGTCTAGTCTATTATATGGTACTCTACTCTACTCTAGTCTATTATATGGTACTCTACTATAGTCTACTCTAGTCTATTATATGGTACTCTATTCTACTCTATTATATGGTACTCTACTCTAGTCTATTATATGGTACTCTACTCTAGTCTACTCTATTATATGGTACTTTACTCTAGTATATGGTACTCTACTCTACTCTAGTCTAGTCTACTCTAGTCTACTTTACTCTATTCGATGGGTGTGAAGAACATCTCTGTTAGCAGCTTCTTAAATGTGAATATTATGATAGTAAACTCAACACCTTTGTGTTTTTAACAGTTGATCATCTGCATATGTTATCTTGGTCTTCAGGGAATAATGATCAATATATCAACACTGAACACTCAGTCAATTATCAAAGAAAAATAATAGTTGGTTGCAGCCTTCAGCACTTCTCTGATGTAACTATTCAAACCAGAGTCCTTCTTTTACACCCATCCTGTATGTTTTATAATGTTGTAAACTAGCTGCAGATTAGAGCTGAAGTTTTGGGTTTTTGATGTCTCATACATGTTTCTGACTCCACTGATACTCTGTCACGTCACCTCTGTAGTGATGACTCTGTTTCTGTCTGTGCTTCCCAACACTAAACGTCTGAGCCGACTCTCTCTGTTGTGTTGCAGGAGGAGAAGAAGAAGGAGGAGAGGAAGCAGCGGTTGTGGGAACGAAGGAAAGCAAAGAGGAGACAGTCAAAGGAGGATGAGTTTCCTCCTGAACTGCTGAAGGAGCTGGAAAAAGTGGAGAAGAAGATGCAGGAAGAGGAGCAGAAGAAAGAGGCACAAACACCTAAGGTAAGACCAACCACACACACACACACACACACACACACACAAACACACACACACAGTGGAGTGGTTAGACACATCTGAAAATCTGTGAACTCGTCTTTTAACAGGTGAAACGTGTTGATGTGTTTTTGAATTTAACTTTTTTTTGTATTTAGTTTCCTGCTGAAGAGCTGCTGAACGGGACTCACATACAGGTAACACACACCTCAGTGATATAACACATGATACCAACTGTAACTTCATTATGTATAAAGTATTACAGTAAAAGTACTGCAGTATTATAGTGATGTAGTATGCAGTATTACAGTAAAAGTACTGCAGTAGTATGAGTGATGTAGTATGCAGTATTACAGTAAAAGTACTGCAGTATTATGAGCGATGTAGTATGCAGTATTACAGTAAAAGTACTACAGTATTATGAGTGATGTAGTATGCAGTATTACAGTAAAAGTACTGCAGTATTATGAGTGATGTAGTATGCAGTATTACAGTAAAAGTACTGCAGTATTATGAGTGATGTAGTATGCAGTATTACAGTAAAAGTACTACAGTATTATGAGCGATGTAGTATGCAGTATTACAGTAAAAGTACTGCAGTATTATGAGTGATGTAGTATGCAGTATTACAGTAAAAGTACTGCAGTATTATGAGTGATGTAGTATGCAGTATTACAGTAAAAGTACTACAGTATTATGAGTGATGTAGTATGCAGTATTACAGTAAAAGTACTGCAGTATTATGAGTGATGTAGTATGCAGTATTACAGTAAAAGTACTGAAGTATTATGAGCGATGTAGTATGCAGTATTACAGTAAAAGTACTACAGTATTATGAGTGATGTAGTATGCAGTATTACAGTAAAAGTACTGCAGTATTATGAGTGATGTAGTATGCAGTATTACAGTAAAAGTACTGCAGTATTATGAGTGATGTAGTATGCAGTATTACAGTAAAAGTACTACAGTATTATGAGCGATGTAGTATGCAGTATTACAGTAAAAGTACTGCAGTATTATGAGTGATGTAGTATGCAGTATTACAGTAAAAGTACTGAAGTATTATGAGCGATGTAGTATGCAGTATTACAGTAAAAGTACTGAAGTATTATAGTGATGTAGTATGCAGTATTACAGTAAAAGTACTGCAGTATTATGAGTGATGTAGTATGCAGTATTACAGTAAAAGTACTGCAGTATTATGAGTGATGTAGTATGCAGTATTATGAGTGATGTAGTATGCAGTATTACAGTAAAAGTACTGCAGTATTATGAGTGATGTAGTATGCAGTATTACAGTAAAAGTACTGCAGTATTATGAGTGATGTAGTATGCAGTATTATGAGTGATGTAGTATGCAGTATTACAGTAAAAATACTGCAGTATTATGAGCGATGTAGTATGAAGTATTACAGTAAAAGTACTACAGTATTATGAGTGATGTAGTATGAAGTATTACAGTAAAAGTACTGCAGTATTATGAGTGATGTAGTATGCAGTATTATAGTGATGTAGTATGCAGTATTACAGTAAAAGTACTACAGTATTATGAGCGATGTAGTATGCAGTATTACAGTAAAAGTACTGCAGTATTATGAGTGATGTAGTATGCAGTATTACAGTAAAAGTACTACAGTATTATGAGTGATGTAGTATGCAGTATTATGAGTGATGTAGTATGCAGTATTACAGTAAAAATACTGCAGTATTATGAGCGATGTAGTATGAAGTATTACAGTAAAAGTACTACAGTATTATGAGTGATGTAGTATGAAGTATTACAGTAAAAGTACTACAGTATTATAGTGATGTAGTATGCAGTATTACAGTAAAAGTACTGCAGTATTATAGTGATGTAGTATGCAGTATTACAGTAAAAGTACTGAAGTATTATGAGCGATGTAGTATGCAGTATTACAGTAAAAGTACTGAAGTATTATAGTGATGTAGTATGCAGTATTACAGTAAAAGTACTGCAGTATTATGAGTGATGTAGTATGCAGTATTACAGTAAAAGTACTGCAGTATTATGAGTGATGTAGTATGCAGTATTATGAGTGATGTAGTATGCAGTATTACAGTAAAAGTACTGCAGTATTATGAGTGATGTAGTATGCAGTATTACAGTAAAAGTACTGCAGTATTATGAGTGATGTAGTATGCAGTATTATGAGTGATGTAGTATGCAGTATTACAGTAAAAATACTGCAGTATTATGAGCGATGTAGTATGAAGTATTACAGTAAAAGTACTACAGTATTATGAGTGATGTAGTATGAAGTATTACAGTAAAAGTACTGCAGTATTATGAGTGATGTAGTATGCAGTATTATAGTGATGTAGTATGCAGTATTACAGTAAAAGTACTACAGTATTATGAGCGATGTAGTATGCAGTATTACAGTAAAAGTACTGCAGTATTATGAGTGATGTAGTATGCAGTATTACAGTAAAAGTACTACAGTATTATGAGTGATGTAGTATGCAGTATTATGAGTGATGTAGTATGCAGTATTACAGTAAAAATACTGCAGTATTATGAGCGATGTAGTATGAAGTATTACAGTAAAAGTACTACAGTATTATGAGTGATGTAGTATGAAGTATTACAGTAAAAGTACTACAGTATTATAGTGATGTAGTATGCAGTATTACAGTAAAAGTACTGCAGTATTATAGTGATGTAGTATGCAGTATTACAGTAAAAGTACTGCAGTATTATAGTGATGTAGTATGCAGTCTTGCAGTCAATTATCAAAGAAAAATAATAGTTGGTTGCAGCCTTCAGCACTTCTCTGATGTAACTATTCAAACCAGAGTCCTTCTTTTACACCCATCCTGTATGTTTTATAATGTTGTAAACTAGCTGCAGATTAGAGCTGAAGTTTTGGGTTTTTGATGTCTCATACATGTTTATGACTCCACTGATACTCTGTCACGTCACCTCTGTAGTGATGACTCTGTTTCTGTCTGTGCTTCCCAACACTAAACGTCTGAGCCGACTCTCTCTGTTGTGTTGCAGGAGGAGAAGAAGAAGGAGGAGAGGAAGCAGCGGTTGTGGGAACGAAGGAAAGCAAAGAGGAGACAGTCAAAGGAGGATGAGTTTCCTCCTGAACTGCTGAAGGAGCTGGAAAAAGTGGAGAAGAAGATGCAGGAAGAGGAGCAGAAGAAAGAGGCACAAACACCTCGGGTAAGACCAACCACACACACACACACACACACACACACACACACAAACACACACACACAGTGGAGTGGTTAGACACATCTGAAAATCTGTGAACTCGTCTTTTAACAGGTGAAACGTGTTGATGTGTTTTTGAATTTAACTTTTTTTTGTATTTAGTTTCCTGCTGAAGAGCTGCTGAACGGGACTCACATACAGGTAACACACACCTCAGTGATATAACACATGATACCAACTGTAACTTCATTATGTATAAAGTATTACAGTAAAAGTACTGCAGTATTATAGTGATGTAGTATGCAGTATTACAGTAAAAGTACTGCAGTAGTATGAGTGATGTAGTATGCAGTATTACAGTAAAAGTACTGCAGTATTATGAGCGATGTAGTATGCAGTATTACAGTAAAAGTACTGCAGTATTATGAGCGATGTAGTATGCAGTATTACAGTAAAAGTACTACAGTATTATGAGCGATGTAGTATGCAGTATTACAGTAAAAGTACTGCAGTATTATGAGTGATGTAGTATGCAGTATTACAGTAAAAGTACTGCAGTATTATGAGCGATGTAGTATGCAGTATTACAGTAAAAGTACTACAGTATTATGAGCGATGTAGTATGCAGTATTACAGTAAAAGTACTGCAGTATTATGAGCGATGTAGTATGCAGTATTACAGTAAAAGTACTGCAGTATTATGAGTGATGTAGTATGCAGTATTACAGTAAAAGTACTGCAGTATTATGAGCGATGTAGTATGCAGTATTACAGTAAAAGTACTACAGTATTATGAGCGATGTAGTATGCAGTATTACAGTAAAAGTACTGCAGTATTATGAGTGATGTAGTATGCAGTATTACAGTAAAAGTACTGCAGTATTATGAGCGATGTAGTATGCAGTATTACAGTAAAAGTACTACAGTATTATGAGCGATGTAGTATGCAGTATTACAGTAAAAGTACTGCAGTATTATGAGTGATGTAGTATGCAGTATTACAGTAAAAGTACTGCAGTATTATGAGTGATGTAGTATGTAAAAGCTTGTTATATTATCCATTGTGTCAAATCTTCATCTGAAAAGTAACTAAAGCTAGAAAGTACAATATTTTCCTCTGAGATGTAGAAAGTAGCATCATAAGTGTTTTTCTTTGTTTCTTTTTGTTTTTAATGTAGTTGAATTTGACTCTGGACGGCAGCCATTTTTATCCCAGCATCCTCTCTGACTCTGACTTCAGCAGTCTGTCAGCTCTGCTCCCCGAGGTAACACACGAGAACACAGTTTCATTATTGCAAAAAATATTACATGATTCAGTCATAATGAGTTTGAATTGTGTTGTAAATAAAAGTGAATGAATTTAAAATGTACAGAAGAGCTGCTGAGATGTTTAAACCCTGAATGTATTAACCTTTCATTTAAATTGGTTTGACTGTTTTTTGTCCTTTGTGTCCAGGAGGGTTCAGTCCTCCACATGTCCACAGGCCTCACCTACATCCCTCCTCCACCTGCTCCTCCATCCCTCCATCCTCTGCCCCTCAAAGAGCCCAAAGAGGAGGAGCAGGCAGTGGACATCGATGAGTATGGGAGGACAGGAGGGAAGGGAGGAGCAGAGGATTGGGTCATGGAAGAGGAGGAGGAGAGAGCAGCAGGACAGATCAAGGAGGAGGAAGAGGAGGAGGCAGAATGGATGATGGAGAACGAGAAGGAGTGCAGAGAAGGAGTGACGGAGGAGGGAAAGTACTACGACATCCAGGTGGAGGTGCCGGGGTTCAACTCAGACAAGGAGACACTGATGGCGTCATCCGATCGTTCTGAAATCACAGATGATGTCACAGCAAAAGTCACAGATGATGTCACAGCCTTCTATCCCCCAGAGCTCATTTCATTGGTCAGTGGAGCTGTGATGTAACGTTCAGTCTGCAGAAAAACACAAAACCAGACGTTATAACTTTTTGTTCTGTGCGTTTCCTGTTTTTTTTTTTAGAGCTCAGGGTCGGTCAGCCTGCTAGGAGGCAGCGGCGGTGAGGTCACAAGTGGGCGGGGCTTGTTGCGGCTGCTGCGGGAGTTGAGGAGGACGGTGCTGCCGGCTCATTGGGTGGCTGTTGTGGCCGACGGACCTCTGCTGCAGCTGCTGCAGTGCTCCAGGGTACGACAGCATTAAACTAAGAGGGGCCAAATTATAGTTGTTAAAAAAGAAACATGAACACAGGATAAATAATGTTAGCACTTTAAAAGATGTATGCTAATGTTTAAAATAATGGGGTCAAAATGGGTCAATTATGGTTTTTTTTGTGTCCATGTGGTTTAGTCAAATTTAAAAATAAACGTATGAATAACTTGCACACATTCTTTTTTTGTGGACCCAGCATCAAATTTCTGCTTTTAATCCATTTTGAGAGAATATATTAGAGGATTATGGCAAAAATGTCTAAAACTTTGCACCAAATAATTAAACGTCACTGTCAGGTCCGTCTCCCTCAGTAACCGTCACAGCAGACAGCAGATTTTTGTCCATGTGAAACCACAATAGCTCAACTATGCTCCACATATTTCACACCTGACGACATTATCCTTTACTTTCTGGAAGCTTTTAAACCACGCTGGACTTTTGTGTGGCTTCGTCTGCATCATGTTGCCTCCAGTCAGCTAGCTAGCAGGCTAACTTACTACCGAGTCAGAGTAGCCGAGGACAGCAGTAAAAATTCACTCTGTGTGTCTTGGCTCTACTTCTACACAAGGTGGAGGTGCTTTACAGAAGCTTAGAGCTCCTCCCAGTGGCTGAAATTGAAATTGCTCTCCAGTAGCTGTTAATGAACCCTTCATAGTAGACTACACAAAAGCTCAGCACAAAGGTCGACGTTAGACCCCACAAACAACTAATTGAGTATTCTGTTTTAATGACACGTCCCTAAATAAAAGGTTACAGTGAAGTGTGAGATATTGACCCTAAAATTTGGATTGAATTAAAAGCAGTCGCAAACAGAAAAGTCTTCAGCTGTGATTTAAATGAACTGAGAGTTGGAGCAGACCTGCATTTTCCTTGGAGCATAAAACTGAACGCTGCGTCATCATGTTTAGTTTTGACTCTGAGGACAGAAAGCAGACCTGAGCTTCATAGTGGAGCAGCAGAACAGAAATCTGCCTCTTCACACTTTCAACTGTCGAACAAGGTGTGTGTGTGTGTGTGTGTGACTGTCCTCTGTGTCTCTGCAGCTGTCCTCCATGCTCGCCACCATCATCCACATCCAGCCGGATCTCTGCTTCTTCATCACTGTAGAGAACCAGCTGCTGCCAGACAAACACTCTCTGTACCGCACACACAGGATCACACACCTGAGCCAGGTAACACACACACACTTACACACACACACACAAACACACACACATACACACACTCTGTACCGTGCACACACACACACAGGATCACACACCTGAGCCAGGTAATACACAACAAGCACACACACACAAACACACACACACATACACAATCACTCACCTGAGCCAGAAACACACACACACACAAACACAATCACGCACGTGAGCCAGGTAACACACACACACACACACACACACATACACACACACATACACAATCACTCACCTGAGCCGGAAACACACACACACACACACACACACAGGATCACACACCTGAGCCAGGTAACACACACACATACACAATCACTCACCTGAGCCGGAAACACACACACACAAACACACACACACACACACACACATACACAATCACTCACCTGCACCGGAAACACACACACACACACACATACACAATCACTCACCTGAGCCGGAAACACACACACACACACACACACACACACACACACAGGATCACACACCTGAGCCAGGTAACACACACACACATACACACACACACATACACATACACAATCACTCACCTGAGCCGGAAACACACACACACACACACACACACACACACATAAACACACACACACACAATCACAGACCTGAGCCAGAAACACACACACACACACATACCTGTTTTTACTACCTCGTGGGGACCCCTGACTGGGTGATGTCAAGTGGGTACCACCCTTTCTAAACGGTCTAGAGACGTAATTTTAACTCATAAATTCATCATAAGTGTTTTTGAATATTAGCTAATTGGATTATTAGATGCAGTGTTAATGGTTAGAGTTTCAATCCAACATTTGTTCAAATACTGAATATGAATTGTACTGAGGCTAACAGTGATGTCAATTGTATGCTAATAGACGTTAGCATTACGGGTCCAAACGAGGGGGGCAAAATTCAGGTTTAAAATGTATGTGCGAGTTATTGATATTTCAAGTCATTTCTTTATGCTAATATACACACTTACACACTTTGTCAGGAAAAAGTCCCCACTAGGGAAATTCGTACACTGCAGTACCGTGTGTGACCTCTGGGGTTCACACAACGTCAGGAAAACCAGCCCTGTGGGTACCCTTTTTTTTTTTTTTTTAAACTGCACCAGGCATATAAGGAGGCTGTTTGCTATTGATTCCAATGCTCATGCCAGGAGTCGGACCCCACGGGGTGAGTGATATGTCAGGTTGCGGTCCCAACCAGGATAGAAAAACGCACACACACACACACACACACACACACAATCACGGACCTGAGCCAGAAACACACACAGAGTATCACACACCTGAGCCAGGTGATACACACACAAACACACACAAACACACACACACACACACACACACACACACACACACACACACACACACACACACACACACACACACTTTGAAATTGAGAAGTTCAAATGTGTAGTTCACCACACATCAAACATACTAATAACTGTAAGGAAGGTTTATGATGGTTGCCAAGGTGTCTGCGTCGTTGGTATGGTGATAGCGGTGCTCGTTAGGGGAGACGACTTCAGCTGAATGCTAACAGCTCACTCTCTGTCCGCCAGCTGGTGTCTTTGCTGTTGGAGCTGGAGAAGCTCGTCGTCTGTCGAGGCTCGAGGGTTCGATGCTGCCATCTGCTGGTCGCCCCGCCCTGCTTCACCTGTCTGCCCTGCCTGATTGGGGGGGATGAGGAAGAGGACGACGAGGATGAAGACGACGACGAGGAAGAAGAAGAAGAATCCTCAGCGGACAACACTCCATAGACTATTTGTTAATGTTTCAGACAGGAACAATGTTCTCATCCTGCCGTCACTGTTGTTTGGCCAGTTTGTGAAAGGCATTCTGGGAAATGTAGGCAATCAAGCTTTCAGTAGCGTTAGATGAGAAAGGGATCACCAAAAATGACTTCAGATGGAAGTGTTGAATGAATTTAAATATTTTGTTTAAAATCTTAACTTCAGGGTTATTCATCAGTAATAATCAGAACATAAACAGTTAATAAATGGTTTATAAGTGGATATAAGAACATTTTAAGGTGTTGATTAAAGGATAGTTGAATTAAATACTGATGTGTTTCACATACACTCACTGTCCTCTTCATTAAGAAACACCTGTGTAATCTAATTCAACCCAATACAACAGCTCTGCTATAAATTCTACATTTATGAAGTTTATACAGTTTCAGTTTTTGATAATATTGTCAGGAAGGAGATAATTCTACTTTATGTTTATTACTGGTGTTCCTAATATTTTGTCCACTCCATTAACATACATGAAAGGGGAAAAATATTTGGAACACCAGTCAATATAATTCACCCTTACACACCACCATCACTCACTATGACCTCGGTAATAAACATAAAGTAGAATTATCTTCTTCCTGACAATGTTAACAAACACTGAAACTGTATAAACTTCATAAAAGTGGAATTTATAGCAGAGCTGTTGTATTGGTTTGAATTAGATTACACAGGTGTTCCCAATGAAGAGGACTGTGAGTGTATGTGAAAATGGGTCAAACTGATCTTGAAGATGATCCACAGCCATCGTACCAAAGTTCAACAGAAGCTAAAAAGTCTTCAGCTGTCTCAGTTAAGTCGATATTCTCCAAAGTTAGTCTGTTTAGTACTGTTCTGTTTTTTTACTGGCTTGTTTCTTTCACATCACACCAGATAAACTCTGTGTATTACCAGTCAGGCACAGAGGCAAATTTAAGACCGACCCCAAAACACTCAAATCATTCATATTAATGTCTAAAAACAGATTGTAAAAATACTCCACTTGTCAAATCTGCAGTTTTTTTCTTTGCACATGTTGAGTAAAAGCTGAATAACGTCAGCAGACTTATTAGATTATTAGTGACTAAGATTGATTTCCATTGAAGTAAAAGCACATATGAAAGCAAGCCTAAACATTTTTTAACAAGTATAACTTTTATAAAGTTTTAATCAGTTTAATGTGTTACTTATAAACCATTTATGAATTCTTTATACGCTGATTATTAAAGATAAACTGGTTTTATCTTCTATTTTAAGATAAACCCACTCTGTAGGAGAATCTGTCTGTTATTTTCTTTATTAATCGATTCGTCTTAGTTCGTAAAATGTAAGAAATTGTTTTTTGAGTTCATCATTGTTTCCTAAAAATGAAGGTGACAACCAAAAACCATAAAACATTCACTTTTCTGGAGCTGCAAACAGAGAATTTCTGTATTTATTGTTAAAAAGTGACTCAAAATGGGCTGTCAGTTGTCAAAATATTTGGCAATTCAGCTCCTTTTGATTGACTAATCGATTAATCGTTGAAATGCAGCTGTATCAATATAAGCTATTACATTAAAAGCTGCAGTGAGCAGCGTTTGAAATGTGAGATTCCAACTGATTGTATGAAAAAATACACTGTAATGAATGTGTTACTGCTTTAATGTCCGTCTGTTGGTCTGTAAATCCAGATTCTGGTCCTGAACCAGTTTTTGGTCAAAACGTTTTCTACCTCAACATGTTTTATTGAAAGCTCTAACATGACCTGCTGTCAACTGTACTCTAGTTCCTACCTGTGTTTATTTCCTGTCTGTTTTATTCTTGTGTTGTTTGTTGTGTGGTTTTAAAATGTCTTGTTGCAGTTTTGGTCAAAATGATTCAGTCTGTATCAGACACGTTTGGTCCAGATCTTACTGGTGTGTTCAAGGAAACCAGTCTTTTCCAGTTTTGCTCAGTGTTTATATTTGTTTTTAAGTTTTATTAAACAGTTCATCAATGCAAACATGTTCAGCGTCTTTGTAGCGTCCTTGAACGCACCAACACACACATCAGTCTTCATAATGTTTACAATGGAAGTGATGGAGGACTAAACCCACAGTCCTCCTTCTGTGGAAACATGGATTTAGACGTTGATCTGAAGCTAATATGAAGCTTCAGTCGTCTGAATGATTCAAATTTTCATCTTCTATGTTTCAACGTTACAGTGTTTTTAGTACCAAAGTCTTTTTGTTACTATGGTTACACCACAGCTCAACAGGAAAACACTAAGAGGGAATCTGATGCTAAAAAGACTGATACTACAAAAAGTACTACTACTGCTGCTACTACTACTACTACTACTACTACTCCATAAACTACTACTAATACTACTACTGCTACTACTACTCCATAAAGTACTACTACTACTACTACTCCATAAAGTACTACGACTACTACTACTCCATAAAGTACTACTATTACTACTACTCCATAAAGTACTACTACTACTACTACATAAAGTACTACTACTACTACTACTCCATAAAGTACTACTACTACTACTACTACTACTACTCCATAAAGTACTACTACTACTACTACTACTACTCCATAAAGTACTACTACTACTACTCCATAAAGTACTACTACTACTACTCCATAAAGTACTCCTCCTCCATGTAGTCTCCACTCAGTAAACATGTCAGATATCATTGATATAATAACTCAGACTGATGAAGCTCAATAGAAGCTGATCATCTACTTTTAAATGACTGTGTGGACACACTGTGGATTTAGTCTCCATCACTTCCATTGAAAGCACATTTGAAGGAGATCTTTTAATAGTCAGTATGAACAGGAGGAATGATTACAGAGAGGAAAACCTGACAAACACTGGGAACTGTCCTGTACTTCAGATTTTAAAGACAGTAGTAGAAATGCTGACCTGTATCACAGCAGCAACTATCACACAGTTCCTTCCTTAGTTCCTTGGTTTCTTAATTCCTAAATAAGTCCACGAGGAAGGAACCAAAGAAGAAATGTAGAAATGAAGGAAGGATCCAGGACAAAGTCTGTTATAGAATATCATTCCAGGAAGTTGTCCTACAGGAATCCCCCTTTCTATGTGATTAGTGATGTCTCGCCTATCTATACAATATCACACCTCTGTCAGCCATGCCATTAAACAGTTAGACAGCATCAAGTCATGTTTTACTGCTTTGGTTGTGCGTAGCAGGTACTACAGGTCTACTCTGCACCACTTGTAATTTTTGTTTGTCCCTAAGAGAAAATCCTAAATACAAGAAAATGAATGCGGCAAATCCTCGTAAATCACTCGTACGCATGATTTAGGAACAAATCTGTGTGTATCAGTGTTGTAGTAGGCCAATGTGTGAACTGCTGGGGGGAAAGAATCACCTTTTCAGTGGGAGATGTTGAAGCACAATACCTTATGAAGTGGATGTGGTGTGAGAGGGCTCTGCAAAGGGACACCACTTGTTTTTAAAGTCGATCTTAATTGCAAGTAAAAGAAAACAGAAGCATGTGGTAAGTTATACTCAGTTCACAAGTCCTAAAAGGAAAGGAAACGCTCCTCTCCATAGAAACACCTGGACGCCTTTTTCTTCCCAATGATGGAAACAAATAGGATGACCACCAATCAATAACCTATCATTATTAAATAATGGAGAGCGATGGCGCCATGCAGAAGAACATTGAGAGGTGGGAATGTTTGAGTACAAAAAGTCAACAAGGGATTCACTAACAAAGACCACGCCAACTGAGATATGAGTTTAAGTATTTATTGTGTGAATTAGAAAAAAGGTTGAGGGATAGGGAAGGAAGGATGGGGGGTGAGGGTTGAGGGGTAGGGATGAGGGGTGAGGGTCGAAGGGTAGGGATGGGGGGTGAGGGTAGGTGGGTAGGGATGAGGGGTGAGGGTCGGTTGGATGTATTGGGGTTAGGGTCGTGGGGATGTAGGGGTTAGGGTCGAGGGGTCGTAGGGTATGGAGGGAGAAGTGAGGGTCGTGGGGATGGGGGAAGGGATGGGATGTAGGAGAGGGGGAGAAGAAAAGAAAAGAGGTTTAGGATGTAGTGTGGGTGCGAGTTGGAGCCGGGTGCCAGGTTGATGAGGAGGCGCAGGATGCTGTATCCGTCTCCTAGGTGAGTGTAGGAAGGGAACCAGGGAAGGATGAGACTCTGGGTGGGGGAGCTGTCTCTGCGTCTGGTCCGTGGTGAAGGTCCCCCATATTCGGAGTGAGACGAAGGGGGATAGAGCTGATAGGGTGTGACTTAAGTACTGCTTGAGAGGAAATTGAGAGGGTATGAGGCGTGGTCTCTGTTCCTGAACTTTGTTATAAAACTCCATATATGGAGTCATCAGCGTCTCCACTAGAGTCCGCCACGACACCTGGGCATCAGATTGAAACCAGGTTAGTTGAGTGTGAAGGCCCAGATGTAAAGTTTGAAGTTCGGGAAGAAACTCTTATTCCTACATAAGAAAAGTTTTTAGTAATTGGAATGGAAGTAAGGACGGGGACATTGCACATCGCCTAGTTTAGTGGCAACAAAGCTGATTTCTGTTTATTTTAAAATGGGAAAGTTTGCCGTATTTCACTGGGTCGTCAATATGTAATAATAATAATAATAATAATAATAATATAATGATGATTATAATAACTTTATTTATATAGCACCTTTCATACATACAACGCAGCTCAAAGTGCTTTACATTTAAAGCAATAAAACAAGGGCAAACAAGTAAAGCAAGTTAAAATACACAACATGGGTTAAAAAATCAAATCAAATAAGAAAATAAAATAAAACGTTGAGGCAGGTAAAAAAAAAAGGGTAAAAGCTAAAATACATTTAAAAGGGGAAACTTAATAAAAACAGGTGTTAAATATAAGATAAATATTAATATTAATAAAAGCTTTGCAGTAAAGATATATTTTGAACTCTTTTTAAAAAATGTCCACAGAGGCTGCCTGTCTGATGTACAGGGAGAGGGGGGGGGGGGGGGGTTCCACAGTTTTGGTGCATTAACCATAAAGGCTGCTTCCCCACTTTGTTTGATGTATTGCTTTGGGCACGACCAAGCAATCAGCCATGGAGGACCTCAGAGCTTTCTGTGGCTGATATGGTATTAAAAGCTGCTGCTGTCTCCATTTTAAACATGTCTTAGTGCACTTTTCTACTTTTAAGGTCTACCCTATTTATTTCGATTTATTGGAAATTGGACCTGACTTTAATTTATTTATTTATTTATCATCCATGTCCCTTGAATCATGCTCTTAACAGGTTTTTATATTGGCATTTTAGTGGTCTTTTCAGAGGTCTTTTTACTTTTCTAATCCTGATCAGTTAGCCTTGCGAGCACCTGCCCATGTCTGTTTTCGTGGTGTTTTAACTGTCTGCTGTCACTGAAGTTTGTATGTATGTATCTGTTTGTATGTTGAGATAACCTCTCCTGAAACTATAACCAAATCTACCTTTGGGTATTAATGAAGTTATCTTGAACCTTGAAAGTTCAGTAATGTAAAAAGACTTTAAAATCAATTCAAAAAGAAACTGGACTGAAGTTCTCGTAGATGCAGGATGGATTGACGTTCTCGTAGTCAGACTCTTCCAATGTGGACTGAAAAAAACAACAGTGCCATTTATATTATTTAAACATTTTGAGCACAGATACCATGATGCAAAGTAAAAAAAAAGTAAAAACATTCAGTTGTTAAAAGTCACCTCCATGTTAATGTCGGTTACGTGGCCCCTACTGTTCACATCTGTGGAAGACAAAGAACAACAAAGGTGTTTTCATTGCTCTTCATTTGTAATTATTGAAAGAGTCAGAATAGGAAGGTAACTCACCATTAGAGCTTCTTCTTTTCTTCCATTTATACAGGAGTGGTAGAAAAACAGCCAACAGGACAACAACCACAGTCACAGAAACAGCCGGATACAAGATAATACCTGGATGAGAAACACAGTGTTCAAACCAGTTCAAACTGCTGCAGTAGGGAAGCTACTGCTCAGTGTGGTATGTATAGGGCACAAGAGACAGATTTACACATTAACCGTCACATCAGCTTAAACATGCTGGAAACTCACGAGGCTTATCAGCATTGGAGGATTTAGTTTTTCTTTTTGCACACGATGGGCCAGATGCAAGAACACATCCATATTATTGACAGTCTTCACCACACTTTAATGCTATCTGGTTAGTAGGGGGGAGCAGTTAATGTGTTTATGATTTGGATTTATTTATTTTTAATCTGGCTCTCCATCAGACAGGCTGATACAGGTTCATCCTTCCCACCACACACGGCAGGGCTGGTTCTGCCTCCCGGGTTAGGGTTAGGGTAAGGGTTGTCTTTTCTGCCCTTTCCATATCACACACGCTGCCTGTTCCTTTCTGTGCCGGTGTGAACTAACATTAGTTGGGGTCAGATAGAGCTGGCAGAGCCTCGGAGCTCTGGTCGCAGTCAGCAGTGTTAAAGTATGTTTTTTCTTCTGCGTACCACGTTTGAGAGAAGCAAGAAAAAACCTACTGTAAATCGATTAGAAATTGTTACTATTACCGTAATAGCTGGAGATGCTGCGCCCGTTAAAATAAAAAAGCTCTGACAAACTTTAACAATCCTCAATATTTCATCAGATACAGGTCCAGGTCTAGATAGGACGGTGTCTGGGTCCAAATCCACCTATTATTGACCTTTGTCCTACAGGAATCCCCCTTTCTATGTGATTAGTCTATCTATACAATGTCAGTGCCCCCCCCCCAAAAAATGTTTAGTTTGCACACTGCCATTAAACAGTTAGACAGCATCAAGTCATGTTTTACTGCTTTGGTTGTACGTAGCAGGTACGACAGGTCTACTCTGCACCACTCATAAGTTTTGTTTGTCCCTAAGAGAAAATCCTAAATACAAGAAAATTGGTGAATGCGGCAAATCCTCGTAAATAACTCGTACGCATGATTTAAGAACAAATCTGTGTGTATCAGTGTTGTAGTGGCCCAAAGTGTGTAATGCTGGGGGGAAAAATCACCTCTAACTGGATTATTTTCAGTGGGAGATGTTGAAGGTCTGACAGTCGACTTTGGTTTTGAAGGGGGCGGAGCTGTGAACAATAAAAAAGAAACACACTGATACAAAATAAATCCTGATGAGAGAAATAAAATGCTCCTTTAGCTGACCGGCTGCTTATAAAAACGATGGCAACATTTAATTAAATTATCAGTTTATTGTTTTTATTCCTAAAAACACTGAGACAGTAAATGAACACTTACTGTATCAATCTTCACAGTGATTAGTTAGACCAAATATCAGGTTATTAAAATATCAGCTGCAGTCAGAAAAATGTCTCCTCTGACCTCCAGACACATGAAGAAACATTTTCATGACTTTCAGTAGAAACTCACCATCTGTGACGATGATCTCAAACGTCTGGTATGGACCCAAATCGTAATTAGACAAACCACACCAATAACGTCCAGAGTCATATTTTCTCAGCTGTGTGATGGTCACATCCAGACGACTTCCTGTACTTGTCTTATAATATCTCATGCTGTATCTGTCTCTTTGAACACTGCCATCATACATTGTCAGAATGTATCGTTTACATCCGACCTTACAGAAGTACTTCCAGCTTGAAGTCTTAGTAAAGTAACATGGAACTGTGATACTTTGTCCTTCAGTTCCTGTATAACTGGGGATTTGTGCATTGATGAGACCAATGTTTCCATCCTGCAGCACTGTTGGAAAAAACAAATCAACAGTAAATAATGAACATTTCCACACTGATCCACCGAGTCACACTGGGAGCTGCCCAGTTCAACCAGTCTGTGATTTGACTTGATTTATTCTGTCAGGAAGGACTCGATGGATGCAGCATAAATTCTCACATTTTTCTGATGATTTGATTCAATTTAAATGTTTTTATATTACATCTTTGTCCTCATTCATTTGTCTTTTATTTCTCGAGATGTCTTTTCATGAAGTTTTGTGTTTCTTTTACAGTTTTCTTGATGCTTTTTATGTTTTCTGTAAAACACTTTGAATTGTCTGTTACTGAAATAAACTTGTCTGTATAGTCACTCTTTCCTTCTATTTCAGCAACATAATTTACTCCCACTAACTACTGCTGTTACAATACATTAGTTTGTTTTATGTGCTTTAATAAAAAGAAACAAAGTCGAATTGAAATCACATTATTTTCCCTCTTTGCATTCAAAAATAATATCGGCATATTTTAAATATATTATTATTAGTTTTGTTTTATTAGAATGAAGAAAAAGGGAAAATATCAGAAATGCTCCTTTGTGTCTCAGTGTGCTTGGGGGCGTATCAGTGATTGATTGACATTAGCTGGCAGTCTGCAGGTGTTACACTGTACAGAGGGGGTCGCCTGATTAAATTAAGTAGATGACAGAAAAAAATAAAAAAAGAGGACAGCTATTGACATTATAAATTTTGTATTGATAACCCCCCCCCCCCCCCCCCCCCCCCCCCCCCCCCCCCCCCCCCCCCCCAACAAAAGCCAATACTCAAGTTAAAAAAGTAAATTAAATACAAGACTCAAGTAATTGTGCTTAATGTTAATGTTAATGTCCACCACTGAAATCTGGATAAATAAAACAAAAATTAACTGTATAGAGTAAAAATAATCATAAACTAGAAAATTCCAGGGACATTTTGAATGCCACGGGGCTGCTGCCGGGATGGGCACCTGATTTATTTCCAGTGTTCAAAAGTCACCCTGATCATCGTTTCGAGTATTAAATACTTCTTACTAGTCAGTATCAACTGTAATATACTTTATTCTAAAATTTTAAGTACATTTTATTCATATTTAAGCATAAATAATATTTATTTAAACTAATTAAGTAAAGTGTACGTCATTTTTTCACAGACAGGAACATCACTGTTATGAAATTATGAAGTAAATCTTATCATTAAGAGAGTATATTTTATTATACATTTTTATTTTAAATTACTTAGTTGTATGAAATTATATTACTCATTATAATTATGTACATTTTGTTCATCTTCTATTGATAAATGTTGAATCTTTTTATACACCACAAATCATACAACTACAATACCATAAAACTATTTATTTTGTCCACAGTAAACATGAATTAATCACTCCATTCAAATGAAATAGCTCGGTTAACTAGCAAAACAGACCGACAGGAATTAGCCAATCACAAAAAAGTAGCTCAGTTTCTGCCCAGCAACAGGTTGCTAAGGGCAGCTAAGGCCCTACAGTTGCTACGGCGATGTGAGAATCTGCTTGGAAAAAATTCTCAAAATGCCCCAGAATTTGGCTTCTGACAAGGTCCCGAACAATTGTAAACTGTGAAAAACCGTAACTCCTGTCCAAAAACCGAAAACACCGTGAGAGACACAGAAGCCGGCAGATTCTGACAGTGTTTATTTTATTAGTTATTCCTTAAAATGAGCGCGTAAGCTCAGTTCGAAGACAGAGTGAGAGTCTTTTGAAAAAAAAGACGATTACATTAGGGCCAATGGGGAGCGAGACAGGTATTGCTGCCGGTCTCGGCCCCCCCGTTTAAATTTTGTGCAGACCCCGCCTGTCAACATCACATTTTATGAATCCCAACACCTATGTCTACATTTTGACAAAAACATATTTGCCTCCTTTTCACGGTTTGGCCGTGAGCTCGAGCTAAATATAAAAATGAAGGTTATTTTTTACTGCTTCTCACACTCAAGCTAACTGACGCTTCCACTCTAACTTTGAAGAAAAAGTGATTTCAACTCCTTGTTTGACTGCTCATAGTTTGAAAAGTTTACATGTTATGTAAACACAGTTTGGTGTTTTTGAGAGAGCACAAGTTTTCCTCCGTTTTAAAGTTTGAATCACATTTCTACGTGCAGGTATGAGAGAGCTAGGTGTCTCTCTCCCTCTCTGCTCTTCTCTCCCTCCTGTTCAGCGCACCTATCTATGGGCCTGATATACTAAAGGCCTGCGTGTGTAAAAAACAGGCGGGGAGTTCTGGTCCTCTGAAATGAGGCCAACGCGGAAGTAACTTAAAACTGCATTCTATCAAAAGGCCACCAGGGGGCGACCGTTTTGGTGTCAAAAGGACTTCCGTCTCTATACAAGTCAATGGAGAATTCACCAACTTCTCACTTGATTTCTAACCTCAGTAAACGTTTTCAAAATGTGTTTATGGTCTCAATCGCTAGTTTAAAGCCTTCTTCAATGCAGTATGATGTTCATTTGGGACATTTTGGCCTCCCTGATTTTATATTTGACGATAAAGCAGGGTATGCATTAGGGCGTGGCTACGTCGTGATTGACAGGTTGATTGATTAGATTAAACAGATAGACTGCAGAAAATTGCCGTGAACTTGTTTCACACCAACAGTTTTTTCCAGAGTTTTGTGGTTATAGTCGTAACAGCTAACTTGGTTAGCATCACTAGGTTGCCGGTGTAGTCTGAGGTAAGTCCAGCCCTCGCAACCTCCCCCGCTCCATCCTCTTGCCCCTCCTGATGCCCATATAAGTAGAATCCGTGTTTTTATTTTTCCCGGCATGCACCTGAAATTTTCAAGATGGCGCTGCTCAGATCCTAAACTATTAGCCTCATAACAGCAGTCCACAAACCAATGGGTGACGTCACGGATGTTAAGTCCATTTCTTATATACAGTCTATGGTTTCAACTGTCTTTAACCTCCTGTGACTCTGCATCCTCATATGCAAACATTACATTTCGGGTTTGCTGGACCTTTTACTTCATTCTGCTTAACTTTGACTTCTTTTCCTCATTCATATACTTTTTTTGTGCAACCTAGTGGTAGCAAAAGTACTTTATGATGCAAAAATCAGTGTAAAAATGAGATGGCAGGGATCTTGGCCTAGTCAATCAACAGCTGATCCCAAGACAAAAGTGGACCAGGTACAATACTTATCACATTTGCAAAGGGAAAGTTTAATTATAAGGAAATAGTTTTATACACTGGTACATTCATTGTTTTTTCAGAGTAATTTATTTGGTCAGGATGGAAAAACCTCAGAAGCAGCATTTTACATGAAGTAGGCTCCTCACAGTTATAAACTTTGTTTCTGGAGAAGGGCCAGCTGAACATGTTTTCTGTCCAAAAATACAAGATAATTGTATTTTTATTATGTGTTGTTATATTTGGACATTTATATATTTGTTATTGTTTGTGTAATGGATTGTACAGTTTCTACAACTGCTTCAGTAACAATGTTTAATGCTCTCTTGTGTCTTTGTGTGTTCTTGAGTGAGCGATGAAAAATGTCCATGACAATTTTGTGGCTCATCCAAGGATTTTAACCTGCTGAGGAATTGACCAGTTCATTAGCCAGGACTGATCCTAGGACACTGAAGAAGAGTCCTATGTAGGTCAGGGTCTTTTATCGAGAAGGCTATGGTCACCTTCCCAAGAAACAGGAAAAGTGGTTTATTTGTCATTTGCATTGGTGGTTGTTGCACCAATGCATGGCAAATGTGTCAAAGGGAGAGAAAAGAGCTTGCTTGCCTAAAAGTGCACAGGGAAATGCAACACTTAAAGTCTGTTGCTAGAAGCTGGGTTCAAAAGTATGAGGTAATCTCGAGATCAAAAATACGTTCCTCTTTTCTCCCTGAGCTGCTGTATTTTGTAGTGCAGGTATGTGTCTGCAGCTCCTGCCTGCAAAGATGTTGGGAGAAGAGCTCGGACAGACTTTCCAAAACAAATGCTTGTGGTAAGTTGTTAAACTGAAGGAAAGGAAAATAAAAGGGAAAAAAACAACACAGAAATGGATCTTAGGAAAAGAGGAAACTAAGAGACTTATCTGATATTTTTGACTTGTGACACACACGCCCACTGTATGTGTGAAACCAGTCTAAATGTGTGAAGGGGGGGGGTTAGAGTGTCTCTGTTTTAGACTCATCAGTGTGTGTGGTGTCTTTAACTAATGAAACTATTGCTTGTACTCAACTAGTTGTACAAGAGTTTTGGCCAAATGAAATAGTCAAGGTTAGAAATTGTCCGGAATATGTTTGTTTTATTAATCCACCACATGATTAGGTTCTTTCTGATAATAAAATGATCTTAAATGATAAACCACAGGAGGGAATCAGTGAGGAACTGAAAACAGCTTTAGATCTCTGACGTAGCTCGATTTTGTCGATGTATTGCAAGTTAAACAATGATGTTTGTGTTAAAAGGGTAAAAATGTCCAGCTGTAGCTTCAGACTACACCTGTTTCAATTGTCTTTAACCTCCTGTGACTCTGCATCCTCATATGCAGACATTACATTTCGGGTTTGCTGGACCTTTTACTTCATTCTGCTTAACTTTGACTTCTTTTCCTCATTCATATACTTTTTTGTGCAACCTAGTGGTAGCAAAAGTACTTTATGATGCAAAAATCAGAGTAAAAACGAGATGGCAGAGATCTTGGCCTAGTCAGTCAACAGCCAATCCCCAGACAAAAGTGGCCCAGGTACAAAACTTATCAAATTTTTTTGCAAAGGGAAGGTTTAATTATAAGGAAATAGTTTTATACACCGGTACATTCATTGTTTTTTCAGAGTAATTTATTTGGTCAGGATGGAAAAACCTCAGAAGCAGCATTTTACATGAAGTAGGCTCCTCACAGTTATAAACTTTGTTTCTGGAGAAGGGCCAGCTGAACATGTTTTCTGTCCAAAAATACAAGATAATTGTATTTTTATTATGTGTTGTTATATTTGGACATTTATATATTTGTTATTAGTTTCTACAGCTGCTTCAGTAACAATGTTTAATGCTCTCTTTGTGTGTTCTTGACTGACCCATGAAAAATGTCCATGACAACCAAGGATGTAACCTGCTGAGGAGTTGACCAGTTCATTAGCCAGGACTGATCCTAGGACACTGAAGAACAGTCCTATGAAGGTTAGGGTGTTTTATCGAGAAGGCTACGGTCACCTTCCCAGGAAACAGGAAAAGTGGTTTATTTGTCATTTGCATTGGTGGTTGTTGCACCAATGCATGGCAAATGTGTCTAAAGGGAGAGAAAGGAGCTTGCTTGCCTAAAAGTGAACAGGGAAATGCAACACTTAAAGTCTGTTGCTAGAAGCTGGGTTCAAAAGTATGAGGTAATCTCGAGATCAAAAATGCGTTCCTCTTTTCTGCCTGAGCTGCTGTATTTTGTAGTGCAGGTATGTGTCTGCAGCTCCTGCCTGCAAAGATGTTGGGAGAAGAGCTCGGAAAGACTTTCCAAAACAAATGCTTGTGGTAAGTTGTTAAACTGAAGGAAAGGAAAATAAAAGAGAAAAAACAACACAGAAATTGATCTTAGGAAAAGAGGAAACTAAGAAAGACATCTGATATTTTTGACTTGTGACACACACGCCCACTGTATGTGTGAAACCAGTCTAAATGTGTGAAGGGAGGGGTTAGAGTGTCTCTGTTTTAGACTCATCAGTGTGTGTGGTGTCTTTAACTAATTAAACGATTGCTTGTACTCAACTAGTTGTACAAGAGTTTTGGCCAAATTAAATAGTCAAGGTTAGAAATTGTCCGGAATATATTTGTTTTATTAATCCACCACATGATTAGGTTCTTTCTGATAATAAAATGATCTTAAATGATAAACCACAGGAGGAAATCAGTGAGGAACTGAAAACAGCTTTAGATCTCTGACGTAGCTCGATTTTGTCGATGCATTGCAAGTTAAACAATGATGTTTGTGTTAAAAGGGTAAAAATGACCAGCTGTAGCTTCAGACTACACCTGTTTCAACTGTCTTTAACCTCCTGTGACTCTGTATCCTCATATGCAGACATTACATTTCGGGTTTGGTGGACCTTTTACTTCATTCTGCTTAACTTTGACTTCTTTTCCTCATTCATATACTTTTTTGTGCAACCTAGTGGTAGCAAAAGTACTTTATGATGCAAAAATCAGTGTAAAAATGAGATGGCAGGGATCTTGGCCTAGTCAGTCAACAGCCAATCCCCAGACAAAAGTGGACCAGGTACAAAACTTATCAAATTTTTTTGCAAAGGGAAGGTTTAATTATAAGGAAATAGTTTTATACATTGGTAAATTCATTGTTTTTTCAGAGTAATTTATTTGGTCAGGATGGAAAAATCTCAGAAGGAGCATTTTACATGAAGTAGGCTCCTCACAGTTATAAACTTTGTTTCTGGAGAAGGGCCAGCTGAACATGTTTTCTGTCCAAAAATACAAGATAATTGTATTTTTATTATGTGTTGTTATATTTGGACATTTATATATTTGTTATTAGTTTCTACACATGCTTCAGTAACAATGTTTAATGCTCTCTTGTGTCTTTATGTGTTCTTGACTGACCCATGAAAAATGTCCATGACAACCAAGGATGTAACCTGCTGAGGAGTTGACCAGTTCATTAGCCAGGACTGATCCTAGGACACTGAAGAAGAGTCCTATGAAGGTTAGGGTGTTTTATCGAGAAGGCTACGGTCACCTTCCCAGGAAACAGGAAAAGTGGTTTATTTGTCATTTGCATTGGTGGTTGTTGCACCAATGCATGGCAAATGTGTCTAAAGGGAGAGAAAGGAGCTTTCTTGCCTAAAAGTGCACAGGGAAATGCAACACTTAAAGTCTGTTGCTAGAAGCTGGGTTCAAAAGTATGAGGTAATCTCGAGAACAAAAATACGTTCCTCTTTTCTGCCTGAGCTGCTGTATTTTGTGGTGCAGGTATGTGTCTGCAGCTCCTGCCTGCAAAGATGTTGGGAGAAGAGCTCGGACAGACTTTCCAAAACAAATGCTTGTGGTAAGTTGTTAAACTCAGGAAAGGAAAATAAAAGAGAAAAAACAACACAGAAATTGATCTTAGGAAAAGAGGAAACTAAGAAAGACATCTGATATTTTTGACTTGTGACACACACGCCCACTGTATGTGTGAAACCAGTCTAAATGTGTGAAGGGAGGGGTTAGAGTGTCTTTATTTTAGACTCATCAGTGTGTGTGGTGTCTTTAACAATGAAACTATTGCTTGTACTCAACTAGTTGTACAAGAGTTTTGGCCAAATGAAATAGTCAAGGTTAGAAATTGTCCGGAATATGTTTGTTTTATTAATCCACCACATGATTAGGTTCTTTCTGATAATAAAATGATCTTAAATGATAAACCACAGGAGGGAATCAGTGAGGAACTGAAAACAGCTTTAGATCTCTGACGTAGCTCGATTTTGTCGATGCATTGCAAGTTAAACAATGATGTTTGTATTCAAAGGGTAAAAATGACCAGCTGTAGCTTCAGACTACACCTGTTTCAACTGTCTTTAACCTCCTGTGACTCTGCATCCTCATATGCAGACATTACATTTCGGGTTTGGTGGACCTTTTACTTCATTCTGCTTAACTTTGACTTCTTTTCCTCATTCATATACTTTTTTGTGCAACCTAGTGGTAGCAAAAGTACTTTATGATGCAAAAATCAGAGTAAAAACGAGATGGCAGGGATCTTGGCCTAGTCAATCAACAGCTGATCCCCAGACAAAAGTGGCCCAGGTACAAAACGTATCACATTTTTTTGCATAGGGAAGGTTTAATTATAAGGAAATAGTTTTATACACTGGTAAATTCATTGTTTTTTCAGAGTAATTTATTTGGTCAGGATGGAAAAACCTCAGAAGCAGCATTTTACATGAAGTAGGCTCCTCACAGTTTTAAACTTTGTTTCTGGAGAAGGGCCAGCTGAACATGTTTTCTGTCCAAAAATACAAGATAATTGTATTTTTATTATGTGTTGTTATATTTGGACATTTATATATTTGTTATTAGTTTCTACAGCTGCTTCAGTAACGATGTTTAATGCTCTCTTGTGTCTTTGTGTGTTCTTGACTGACCCATGAAAAATGTCCATGACAACCAAGGATGTAACCTGCTGAGGAGTTGACCAGTTCATTAGCCAGGACTGATCCTAGGACACTGAAGAAGAGTCCTATGAAGGTTAGGGTGTTTTATCGAGAAGGCTACGGTCACCTTCCCAGGAAACAGGAAAAGTGGTTTATTTGTCATTTGCATTGGTGGTTGTTGCACCAATGCATGGCAAATGTGTCTAAAGGGAGAGAAAGGAGCTTGCTTGCCTAAAAGTGCACAGGGAAATGCAACACTTAAAGTCTGTTGCTAGAAGCTGGGTTCAAAAGTATGAGGTAATCTCGAGAACAAAAATACGTTCCTCTTTTCTGCCTGAGCTGCTGTATTTTGTGGTGCAGGTATGTGTCTGCAGCTCCTGCCTGCAAAGATGTTGGGAGAAGAGCTCGGACAGACTTTCCAAAGCAAATGCTAGCGGTAAGTTGTTAAACTCAGGAAAGGAAAATAAAAGAGAAAAAACAACACAAAAATGGATCTTAGGAAAAGAGGAAACTAAGAAAGACATCTGATATTTTTGACTTGTGACACACACGCCCACTGTATGTGTGAAACCAGTCTAAATGCGTGAAGGGGGGGGTTAGAGTGTCTTTATTTTAGACTCATCAGTGTGTGTGGTGTCTTTAACAATGAAACTATTGCTTGTACTCAACTAGTTGTACAAGAGTTTTGGCCAAATGAAATAGTTAAGGTTAGAAATTGTCCGGAATATATTTGTTTTATTAATCCACCACATGATTAGGTTCTTTCTGATAATAAAATGATCTTAAATGATAAACCACACGAGGGAATCAGTGAGGAACTGAAAACAGCTTTAGATCTCTGACGTAGCTCGATTTTGTCGATGCATTGCAAGTTAAACAATGATGTTTGTGTTAAAAGGGTAAAAATGACCAGCTGCAGCTTCAGACTACACCTGTTTCAACTGTCTTTAACCTCCTGTGACTCTGCATACTCATATGCAGACATTACATTTCGGGTTTGCTGGACCTTTTTACTTCATTCTGCTTCACTTTGACTTCTTTTCCTCATTCATATACTTTTTTTGTGCAACCTAGTGGTAGCAAAAGTACTTTATGATGCAAAAATCAGTGTAAAAATGAGATGGCAGGGATCTTGGCCTAGTCAGTCAACAGCCAATCCCCAGACAAAAGTGGACCAGGTACAAAATTTATCAAATTTTTTTGCAAAGGGACGGTGTAATTATAAGGAAATAGCTTTATCACCGGTAAA
Organism: Scomber scombrus; assembly: GCF_963691925.1. Classification (NCBI taxonomy): domain Eukaryota; kingdom Metazoa; phylum Chordata; class Actinopteri; order Scombriformes; family Scombridae; genus Scomber; species Scomber scombrus. Next base: position 31,020,362 of record NC_084979.1, on the reverse strand, counting down.
TTCATTGTTTTATACAGTAAAATAAACCAATTGTCCCTACATGAGGACATTATTTCTTTGAAAAACTACTTCCTGTTCAATGAAAATGCTACTGACCCCAAATATATGTGACTGTGATGCCATTTTTTAATTGACTGTGTTTGAGTTGGTTGTTGGGGGGGAAAGTGGTTAAATCATATAATCAGTATATGCTCCAACACCGTGTAACACCAGTAACACCTTTACACACTGCAACACATTTTACTCAGCAACAACACAGTCGGGTAATCGGTCCTCACCTGATAAGAAGCAGAAGAGCAGAACAGGCTGGATATTCATTCTGAAGTTGTTTCTGATGAAGAAAAATCCTTAAACTGGAGGAAAACTGCTGCTATGACTTCAGTATCTTCCGTCTGATACACGGACAAACTTATGAACTTCCTCACTTTAAGTTCCTTATTGCTCGATGACATAGTAAGTCTTTATTTCAACATGGCTTCCTGCTTTCTCGCGCCTTCATGTCTGAGCTCTCTATATATACTATAACATACACTCTTCCTTCCTCTTAACAGTAAACTTAAAATGATAACTTTGTGCTGTTTCTAGAAATGAAATGTACAGGTGCCCTGAAAGGCGAATGAGAAAAGAAAACTGGTTATCCATTTTATAGTATAAAGTTCCTTAAGTTTCATTTTCATCTGTGAAACAGGTGGGCAGAAAAGTTTTGCCATTTTTTGTTGTAATACTCATTTTGGCCACAAGAGGCTGAAGTGCTTCATGTTCTGAATAGGATTGAAAGCATTTATGTTTTCTTTCAAGTGCGTTTTAATTTCTCAATGAACTCTAATCACCAGCCACTTTTCCCCGTATGAAAATGTAATCATCACAATTTAAAGCCGCTCTGCAATCTGACTGTGACATTATAGAAATGGTTGTCAGCTAATAAATTATTGCTCTATTAAACAAATCTTACATAGTTTGACAATCTGTAGCACAAGAAAGAATACCAACAAAAACTCCCTCAGTTATTTATTTATGTATTACATATATGTGCTATATTTCAAATCCACTCACAAAGACTCAAAGATAATTTCAGAGTTTTATATTTAGTACAGCAGTATTATATATACATTTGCAGTATGTATAGAGCATAGTATTAAAACAATGATGCATGTGCCAGTTAACACAGATTAATAACAGAAGCAATACAAAAAATAAAGTAAAGTTTTTTTAAAGAAATGTAAAAAGGTACAGGCAATAGATCAGGATATTTTAGATATTAAAGAAGGAAGATGTCCTCAAAATAAACCACATCTATTAGGGACAGGGGTATAACACATTGCTGGTTTAATGGCAACATAGCTGATTTCTGCCAGTTTATGTTAAAACCAGAAACTTTGCTGTAATGCTCAGAAACGGACAGTATTTATGGGATACATTGCAGCGGATTGTCAATATACAATAAAACCTCATCCGCATAGAAACTGAATATGGTGATGTGTTCCTTTAATGGATATTAGAGACAACATGGGTGAACAGTGGTTGATATTTTAGATATCAAGAAGGAAGATGTCCTCAAAATAAACCACAACTATATTATTTGTGGTATGATTTATCCGAATCCAAAACAGGTATCATATTTGCTGTCTGAGTGTGGAGTACGTCTGGTCATGAGACATGGTGGCTGGATTGAGGGTCTCGTAGTTTGAGGATGGATTGACGTTCTCGTAGTCAAACTCTCCCAATGTGGAGACTGGAGCAGAGTTCTCATAGACAGGCTGAAAAAAACAACAGTACAATTTACCAAAGTGACGAGGAATGATGACGTACATGAGATACACAGCCATTTTAACAGCCCAGACACTCTTCTGTTATATAAAAATTTTGAGCACAGATACCATGATGCAAAGTAATAAAGTTACCTCCATGTTTGTGTCGGTTACGTGGATCCTGCTGTTCACATCTGTGGAAGACAAACAAAGGTGTTTTCATTGCTCTTCATTTGTAATTATTGAAAGAGTTCGAATAGGAAGGTAACTCACCATTAGAGCTTCTTCTTTTCTTCCATTTGTACAGGAGCGGTAGAAAAACAGCCAACAGGACAACAACCACAGTCACAGAAACAGCCGGATACAAGATCATACCTGGATGAGAAACACAGTGTTCAAACCAGTTCAAACTGCTGCAGTAGGGGAGCTACTGCTCAGTGTGGTGTGTTTAGGGCACAAGAGACAGATTTACACATTAACCGTCACATCAGCTTAAACATGCTGGAAACTCACGAGGCTTATCAGCATTGGAGGATTTAGTTTTTCTTTTTGCACACCATGGGCCAGATGCAAGAACACATCCATATTATTTACAGTCTGCACCACACTTTAACGCTATCTGGTTAGAGGTAAGTGGTTCGTAGGGGGGAGCAGTTAATGTATTTACGATTTTTATTTATTTATTTTTAATCTGGCTCTCCATCAGACAGGCTGATACAGGTTAATTCTTCCCACCACACCCCGCAGGTCCGGTTCTGTCTCCTGGGCAGGTCCGGACCTGCCGTTGAACCGCTGTGGTGTTTGTTTTTCTTCTTCTTTCTAACATTAACTCTGGACAGTGTCTGAACCAGTGTATTAACTTGGCCAGCACTAACACATTTTACCAGAATTTCTCTTAAGGTGCTGTAACCTTTTTCTGCCCTCTCCATATCACACGCGCTGCCTGTTCCTTTCCGTGCCGGTGTGAACTAACATTAGTTGGGGTAATAGAGCTGGCAGAGCCTCGGAGCTCTGGTCGCAGTCAGCAGTGATCGTCAAAGTATGTTTTCTTTCTGCTACCACGTTTGAATGTAGCAAGAAAAAACCTACTGCAAATCAATTAGAAATTGTCACACTGATTACACGCTCTCTTAACCCTTGTTTGTTTTTGACAGGTGTGGCGGATGATTAATGTGAGAAATCGGGATTAAACCTGTAAGTAGGTCTGCTTGCGAATCAATATCACTGTAAAAGTATTTTATAAACATACCAGGTTAATGATTACTTGTTAACATGACAACAACATGAATTACTTTGTTAAATAAGCTAAACGTGCATGTTATGATTATCTGTGTTTATAATTAAAGCAGCTAACCCTAACCCTGATAAATGGCTTAGCATGTTCAGTTAAACTTAAAAGAAATTTGCCTTTAATAAACAATCTACTGCACTTGAGTACCTGTTTTGAAGCCTCTGACTCAGAAACTGCATGGGTCTGTTCGAAACCGCATACTTTCCTACTACTCGTACTAACTCTGACGTCATTTGAAGTATGTAGTGTGTTTCAACTGCGTAGTATGCGATTTAGAGTATGCGAGAAGTTCCCAGATGGTTTACTAGATTCTCCAGAAATGCAGAGTATGCATCAAGAGCTGACTACTCACACTCAAATTACCCAAGATGCAACGTAACTTCTGACAAAAACCCAAAATACATATGTCACAGATCACCAAGTTAGCTACGGCGAGGGTATGTTCGCTTCCTGTTTTCAAAATAAACCAATTCTATCTTATGGTTTTCTTAATAATAAAAGGCAACGGGTGTTTTATTTTGTGAAAATGACCGGAAGTGCATTACTCGCTACAGCTAACTTGAGTGGCTCCAAATTCGCAGGAACAAAACTTTAAACGTGTTATTTGGAAAAAATTAGCGTCACATTGTGGATCTAAAGGGCTACTTTACTTTCTCGCCTAAAAAGGTTAGAAATGTAGATAAAGTGGTATATTTATAGAGTTAGATCTAAAATGAAATCAGCTTCAGACTGCTGATTGCAGCTCGGGTAGGAACGAAATGCATTGTGGGTTATCGTGTAGTTTACTACAGTGTAAACGGTCTGCTTACTATCTGGTCGTTTAGTGTGTAGTGTGTAGGATGGAAGTATGTAGTATGCGGTTTCCAACATAGCCCATGTCTCCCTATAAGCAGGGGTATTCAATTAAAATTCACTGAGGTCCAGTTTGTGAACATTTCCTCGAGTGAAGGTCCAGAACATCGTAATGTCCGTGTTATTTTTCAGTACCTTGAAGTAGCATTGTAGTTCCATCAGCATCTGGGTTAGGGTTAGCATATAGCATATAACACATATAAACCCTTTCCTCCGTGTATATCTCACTGACAGTTGAGTCTCTCTGCGTGTTGAAATGCATGGATTTGATTGGCTGATTAGTGTCACGTGAGAAGATTGACTATGTCAGCAGTGTGTAAGTATGTTTTTTTTCCTACATACCAAGTTTGAATGTAGCAAGAAAAAAGCCCTACTCTAAATCGATTAGAAATTGTCACTTTTACCGTAATAGCTGGAGATGCTGCGTCCGTTAAAATAGAAACGCAATGACAAACTTTAACAATCCTCAATATTTCATCAGATACAGGTCCAGGTCTAGATAGGACGGTGTCTGGGTCCAGATCCACCTATTAGTGACTTCTGACAGGAATCCCCCTTTCTATGTGATTAGTGATGTCTAACCTATCTATACAATGTCAGACCTCTGTCAGCCATGCCATTAAACAGTTAGACAGCATCAAGTCATGTTTTACTGCTTTGGTTGTACGTAGCAGGTACGACAGGTCTACTCTGCACCACTCGTAAGTTTTGTTTGTCCCTAAGAGAAAATCTTAAATACAAGAAAATTGGTGAATGCGGCAAATCCTCGTAAATCACTCATACGCATGATTTAAGAGCAAATCTGTGTGTATCAGTGTTTCTTGCATCTGACCAAATGTGTGTACTGCTGAAAAAAATCACCTCTAATTGAATCAGTTTGAGTAGGAAATGTTGAAGGTGCGGAGCTTCTTCTGAAACTCTGCGTTGTTGTTGTTGGTGGGGCAGGTCTGACAGTTGACTTTGGTTTTTTTTAAATATGAAAGATATTTGGAGGGTTTGTTCATTATAGTAAAGTTCCAAAGGTAAATGTACCTGTCTCATTGTTCTCCTGTTCAAACTGTTCAGTGGTTTCAGTGGTTTCAGTGGAAGATGGTGAAGGTGCAGAGCTTCTTCGGAAACTTTGTGTTGTTGTTGTTGTTGTTGTTGTTGGTGTTGTTGTTGTTGTTGTTGGTGGTGGTGGTGTTGGTGTTGTTGTTGTTGTTGGTGGTGGTGGTGTTGTTGTTGTTGTTGTTGGTGTTGGTGTTGGTGTTGGTGTTGGTGAAGGTCTGACAGCCGACTTTGGTTTTGAAGGGGACAGAGCTGTGAACAATAAAAAAGAAACACACTGATACAAAATAAATCCTGATGAGAGAAATAAAATTCTCCTTTAGCTGACCGGCTGCTTATAAAAACGATGGCAACATGAAGAAACATTTTCATGACTTTCAGTAGAAACTCACCATCTGTGACGGTGATCTCAAACTGCTTGGATGGAGCTTGTGAGAAAGGTCTTGAAAAACCACACCTGTAATCTCCTGAGTCAGATTTTCTCAGCTGTGTGATGGTCAAATCCAGACGACTTCCTGTACGTGTTCTTTCATACCTCAAACTGAATCTGCCCGTTTGAGCTCTGTCATCACGCGTTGTAAGAGGTCCATCACATTCGTCCTTGCAGAAGTACCTCCTGCTTCCAGTCGTCTCAAAGTAACATGTAACTGTGATAGTTTGTCCTTCAGTTCCTGTATAAATGGGATTTTGTGCATTGATGAGACCAATGTTTCCATCCTGCAGCACTGTTGGAAAAAAAAACAAATCAACAGTCAATAATGAACATTTCCACACTGATCCACCGAGTCACACTGGGAGCTGCCCAGTTCAACCAGTCTGTGATTTGACTTGATTTATTCTGTCAGGAAGGACTCGATGGATGCAGCATGAATTCTCACATTTTTCTGATGATTTGATGCAATTTGTCTTTATTTCTTTTTTTTAAAATAAATGTATTTATATCAGGGACCATGTACAAAAAAACATAAATCTCAAAAAAGAGAAAAGATGCTCTGCAGCAGATTTAGCTAACAGTCAAATTCCATCTACAGTCGCTGGGCTGGTAAGGGAAAATACAGTAAAACCTAACACCACTCATATAAGTCAACACACACACACACACACACACACACGGTCATTAGACTGTGATAATAATGATAACAAAACTGATTACTTAAAATCTATTTTTTAACTTCACGACAGAAAATGTGGAAGTCTGGGAAAAATGACATCTTTGTTCTTTGTCCTAATGAATCACAACCGTTTATCTAGTATGGGTCAGGTTTGATACGATGGCTGTACTGTGGATGTAACAGGATGTGGTAAGGACTTTGTAATACCAGTTCACTTACTCTGTAAACATCTTACTTAATAACATTGCATAACATACATGGTAAAAGTGTCTGTTAACTGCACAGAAAAGGTAATACGCAGTTACAACGGATATAATACCTCAGAAAAAATTGTGAAACCGGTTCATGGGGCCGTTATTACCCACAATGATGATGTAATTTCATCAGAAAAACTGCCACTCTACCTTTTCCTGTAATGTTGCAAACACCGTCATAGTGTGTTGCACAATGTGATTAACTAACATTGCCATGGTGATTGTAGCTTTCACCATTTTTGGCCTTCCTTATTGACAATGTACAGAGATTTAAATACAATATAATATACAGTGTGCAGCTGTATGCTCACTGGAGCCCCAAAAACTCTTTATAAGTCTCACCAAGTGCGCTGTCCCTAAACTCTGTATCTGCCCCAGAGTCAAACAAAGCATCATCCTCTGTTCACATCCAGTGGAAAAAAGGCTAAAGATTCCAGTCCCGGACCTTCAATATGCTTCTCTCTCCTATCCTTCCTCTCTCTCCTCTCTCCTCCTCTTTCTCTCTCTATCTCTCTCCTCTCTACCACAACCAGTCGAGGCAGATGTTCTCCCACTTTGAGTCTGGTTCTGAGGTTTCTTCCCATTAAAAGGGAGTTTTTTTCTTGCCACTGTTGCCAAGTGCTGCTCATGTGGGAATGTTGGGTCTCTTTAAAATGAAACCTGAATAGTACAGTTTAGACCTGCTCTATGTGTAAAATGCCTTAAGATGACTTTGTTGTGATTCGGCGCTTTACAAATAAAGATTGATTGACTGTGGGTCGGCTCGGTTTGGACTGTAAATACTGAAACATCACAACAACTAGTGTCTGCAATACTGAAATTCTGAATCAGCACACACCTGTGAACCCTTCTTTTTTTCTTTTTATCACCGCTGTTTACAGGACATTACAGTTCATAAGTGTGGATGCTCACATCGTTATTATAGTTATAGTCATCACTCTTAGTGTGGACGGCCTTTTACAGACCTATAACCAAACCTAGATCCAACCTCTCCTTGCATTTTACTGGTGTATAGGACACACCTCATTAAAAAAACCTGAAAAAGGAACAAAGGTGCATCTTATTTACAGGTTTTTATGGTCATTGCTACAGATTGTGTAATGGATTAAACAGTGTCTACAACTGCTTTGACAAGTAACACTGTTTAATGCTCTTTTGTGTCTTTGTGTGTTCTTGAGTGAGTCAGGAAACATTTCCATAACCATTTGGGATGTTAACCTGCTGATCTTTTTCCTGGAGGAGTTGACCTCTCCGGTGGCCAGGACTGATCCTAAGAGACGGCAGAAACCTCGGGGTCCTGTAGTTTATGTTAGGGTCTTTTTACAAGAAGGCTGAGGTCACCCTCCCAGGAAACAGGGACAGTGGCAGTCTTTAAGTTATAAGTAATTGAGATCGATCCTGTGGAAACTGCCTCTCTCTCTTCTGATGGTCACAGAGCAGACACTGTTTATAATTGAAGCATCCGTTGACTGACATCTAGTTAGGCTAGCAAAGTTAGTAAGCGCAGTTATGGAGGGCGGAGATTTGGTGTATTAAGTAAAAATTAATTTGATAAAACTACCTCTACGAAGCAATTTAAGATTAAATCAGACGGCAGGCCAACACCGAAACTGGGTACTTGGAGGTTTTATTGCTGTCTTTTAGGTCATGCTGTATAATGAACATTTACATTTATTAAAAGATAAGGAAGAGTGGAAAATATTTGTGTATCTTACAAACAGTACAATTTGTGTTTGACGTGGACGTAAAACTTAACGTCTTCTGATTGAGTGTATGAATCAATTTGCCTCTTTTATCCTCTCTCAAATATGTGCTGTGCAATAAGTACTTGGCTGTGCATTTAGGAGGGTGGTTGCATAAATCAATACGATGTTTAAGAGGACAGTGTGTGTGTGTGTGTGTGTGTGTGTGTGTGTGTGTGTGTGTGTGTGTGTGATAACAGGCATGTGTAATTCCTGGTAAAATGATACTGGGTGCTCTAATAGTTCATTGGGCTACATGAAATAGTATCATATCAGTTACAACATACTCTTTTCTGGCCCCACACCCTAAAACGTACACAGCTTACAGGTTGCGTCTCACTTGGCTTCCTCAAAAGTTTTCCCCATGCCACTCCATTGTTTGTAACCCACTTAGTATTTTACAAAGTAGAGTTTTTTATTTTAAAAAGCAAAACTACAGTGGAGACATTGGTCAAGTCATGTAATCAGTATATGCTCCAACACCGTGTAACACCAGTAACACCTTTACACACTGCAACACATTTTACTCAGCAACAACACAGTCGGGTAATCGGTCCTCACCTGATAAGAAGCAGAAGAGCAGAACAGGCTGGATATTCATTCTGAAGTTGTTTCTGATGAAGAAAAATCCTTAAACTGCAGAAAACTGATGCTATAACTGCTGCTATCTTCCGTCTGATATAAATAAACATGTGTAGTTCCTCACTTTAAGTTCTGCATTGCTTGATGACGTTTTCATTTCAACATGGCTTCCTGGACTGTCACAATTCTCAGGGCTCAGCCCAAACCAGTATTACATAGGATTAATGTTTATTTGTGAAATATTCAACGTTGTAGGGCTGCAACTAGCAATGTCAATGGTGATTCTGCTGATTATTTTATTGTTGTGTCTATAAACATGAGAGAAATGCCTGTTATAATTTCTGGGATCCCACGCTGATGTATGAAAATGTCTTGTTTTGTTCGATCAAAAGTACAAAATCCAAAGAAATTGAATTTACTATCATTTATGACACTGCATCAAAGCGTCAGATCATCATATTTGAGAAGCAGCAACCAACATGTTTGTTATTTTTGCCTCAAAACATGAATTAAATCACTATTTCATCATGTAAACTCAGACCTACAGTTAAATGGAGACAGAGGGGAGGAGAGTAGAGGTGTGTGCATGTTTGTGGTTGTTTGGAGGAGGGACTCCATCATTTAGAGAAGTGAGTGACAAGTTCCTGGTTTGCAAGTGAAGACGGAAGAAAGGGTTAAACTATCAGAGCGTAAGATGAGAGTTTGTCACACTTTGATCTGCTTTTTCTTCCTCAGTGAGTACATTCACTTCTTATTTCTTTATATTATGTTATATTCTTTATTTAAAGTTGGGGTGAGGGATACATGTGAACACATTTCTGTGGTTAAACATGATGAACAGAGTCACTTTAAGATGTCAATCATTTCCACTACTTGTTACTTCCTCAAAATAATCATTAACGTTAAAGATTTTACCCACTGAGAACTTTCAGGAACTGTTTTTTTTAGGTTTTATTACAGTTTATTTGACAGCTTGTGACTGTAAGTCTTTTTACAGTGACAGTAGAGAGTAGACAGGAAACAAAGGGGCGGGGCAGTAAGAGGTGACGTGCAACACAAGACTGCTGTCAGAATTGAACTGCAGACATTACGGTTATGTGGCATCTTGGCCAATGGGCTATCGAGCACATCCCGAAATTCTTCTTTTTTAATTCACATTGATCCAGAATCAACTCTTGTTCTGTTTGTTTTATATGCAACAAAATCAAACTCAACAAATTCATTTTGACCATATGCATAACAAAGTGTGTGTTCTGTTGCTTCAGACTGTTTTAGCTTAACTGCTTTTGAACCTCTTTCTGGTACATTTTGCAAAAAAATGAATAAATAACTTCTTACTGAGGACCAAAGAAACATATGAGTAGCAGCCGAAGTAAATCAGCATTTTAACTGTGTGAATATAACTTTTTTTGTCCATTTGATGATATCTGAATCATTGTGTTCCCCTTTTTTCATTGGTAGGTATTATTTGCACATCAAGGGACTAATGGATCAGATGTACCTTTAGTTAATGGCTAATATTTAATATTGATGACTCTACATGGGCATTTATTTATTAAAAAATGTATTGATAAAATACAAGTCATTTTTACTGTAATGTCTCTTTTTTCCCTTCATGTTGTTTTATTGCTTAATAAGTGAATATATGTGTAAAGACTATGTACAGCTGTAAAGGGAAAATAAAGTAATTGTATGAAAATGTGTTGATAAAAACTGAATACAAATTAAGTCAACAGCTAAAAGAAAAATGAGGACAAAGATATAATTTAAAACATAAATTGAATCAAATCATCAGAAAAATGTGAGAATTTATGCTGCATCCATCGAGTCCTTCCTGACAGAATAAATCAAGTCAAATCATAGACTGGTTGAACTGGGCAGCTCCCAGTGTGACTCTGTGGATCAGTGTGGAAATGTTAATTATTGATTGTTGATTTGTTTTTCCAACAGTGCTGCAGGATGGAAACATTGGTCTCATCAATGCACAAATCTCCATTTTAACAGGAACTGAAGGACAAAGTATCACAGTTACATGTTCCTTTACCACGACTGGAAGCAGGAAGTACTTCTGTAAGGACGGATGTATAAGAGCTCTTACAACGACTGGTTTCACTGCTCAAAGTGGCAGATTCAGGATGGATTATGTAACAACACCTACAGGAAGTCGTCTGGATGTGACCATCACACAGCTGAGAAAATCTGACTCTGGACGTTACGGGTGTGGTTTGGACAGTTACAATTTGGGTCCATACCAGGAGTTTAGGATCATCGTCAGAGATGGTGAGTTTCTACTGAAAGTCATGAAAATGTTTCTTCATGTGTCTGGAGGTCAGAGGAAACATTTTTCTGACTGCAGCTGATATTTTAATAACCTGATATTTGGTCTAACTAATCACTGTGAAGATTGATACAGTAAGTGTTCATTTACTGTCTCAGTGTTTTTAGGAATAAAAATAATGAACTGACTATTTTAATTTAATGTTACCATTGTTTTTTTTAAACATCTGAAGGAGGATTTTTTTCTCTTTTCTTTTGTATCAGTGTGTTTCATTTTTATTCACAGCTCCGAATGTCAGACTTTTCCCACTACCACCAATACCAACAACGACACAGAGTTTCAGAAGAAGCTCCACATCTTCATCATCCTCTACTAAAACTATCAACGAGTCTGAAGAGGAACAAACTGAGAAAACAGATGAAGGTCCATGTACATTTATCTTTGGAACTTTGTTTTAATACACAAAAAACCCCAAATCTCTAATCTACTTCTACTGTTCAAACTACAACAGGTGTGCCGTTATACGTGGGTCTGACTCTGCTCATCTTCGTGCTCCTGTTCTCTGTGGCTGTGCTGATACTCTGCAAGAAAAGAGCCTCTAAACCCAAAGGTGAACATCTGAAACCATTTCTAACAAACCCAACAAACCACCTGTTAATTTGTCTCAACTTCATGAACCAGCCCTGGTATCTCCTCTGTTAGCAGATGTTTTTAAAATAGTCTGTAGTTTTTGGAGCAGCGATAGAGAAAGCCCTGCCCTCCATAACACTTAGTCCTGGATGTTGGGACACACAGAAGTCTTTGACCAGGAGTTCTGTAATGTAAGAGCGGGCAAAGCTATTTAACAACTTGTAAAATAGCTTTATAGCTCCTTATTCTCCTTATATATGCTTCCTTTAGGAAATATTATTCGGAAACACTCAATAAATTTTCATTGTTATGCAGATGATACTCAATTATATCTATCAATAAAGCCTAATGAAATCAACCAGTTAACTAAACTACAAACATGCATCAAGGACATAAAGGCCTGGATGACCTGTAACTTCCTGCTGTTAAACTCAGAAAAAACTGAAGTTATTGTGCTTGGCCCTAAACACCTTAGAAACACATTATCCAATGATATAACTACTCTGGATGGCATTACTTTGGCCTCCAGTACTACTGTAAGGAACCTAGGAGTTATATTTGACCAGGATCTGTCCTTTAATTCCCACATAAAACAAATTTCAAGGTCTGCCTATTTTCATCTGCGTAACATTTCAAAAATCAGACATATTCTGTCTCAAAATGATGCTGAAAAACTAATCCATGCATTTGTTACTTCTAGGCTGGATTATTGTAATTCATTATTATCAGGCTGCCCTAACAAGTCTCTAAAGACTCTCCAACTGGTCCAGAATGCAGCTGCACGCGTTCTGACAAAAACTAGAAAGAGAGATCACATTACTCCTATTTTAGCTTCACTGCATTGGCTTCCCATAAAATCAAGAATAGAATTTAAAATCCTTCTCCTCACTTTTAAAGCTCTTACTGGTCAGGCTCCATCATACCTTAAAGAGCTCATAGTACCTTATGTACCTACCAGAACACTGCGCTCCCAGAACGCAGGCCTACTTGTGGTACCTAGTATCTCTAAAAGTAGAATGGGAGGCAGAGCCTTCAGTTATCAGGCTCCTCTCCTGTGGAACCATCTCCCAGATTCGGTCCGGAGGGCAGACACCCTCTCTACTTTTAAGAGTAGGCTTAAAACTTTCCTTTTTGATAGAGCTTATAGTTAGCAAGCTCCTAGTTTATGCTGCTATAGGCTTAGACTGCCGGGGGACTCCTACCTCCATGATGCACTGAGCTCCTCTCTCCTCCTCTCTCTCTCTCTCTATCCATCCATCTATATCCAATAACATTCATGTACTATTAATGCATTCAGTAACCTACACTTCTTCCCCGGAGTTGTCTGTGCTTTCTCATCTCACAGGCAATCTGGGCCTGTAGACGTCCGGATGACAGATTCCAGTCCCGGACCTTCTAGCTTCAATGTTTATTTTCAATGTGCTACTTTCTCTCTCTCCTATTCTTCCTCTCTCTCCCCTCTACCCCAACCGGTCGAGGCAGATGGCCGCCCACTTTGAGCCTGGTTCTGCCTGAGGTTTCTTCCTGTTAAAAGGGAGTTTTTTCTTGCCATTGTCGCTAAATGCTTGCTCATGTGGGAATGTTGGGTCTCTTTATAAATTAAAACTTGAAGAGTACGGTTTAGAACCTGCTCTATGTGTAAAGTGCCTTGAGATAACTTTGTTGTGATTTGGCGCTATACAAATAAAGATTGATTGATAAAGATTGATTGATTGATAAAAACACCAGCATTTAAAACTCCTGTAACCAGTGTAGAGATGCAAGAGTGGGTGTAATATACTCCCTCTTTTTTAACCTTGTCAAACATCTTGCTGTTGCATTTTGACCTGGTTTGAGATGCAATAAACAAGACTAAGTGATGCCAGAATATAATGAGATGCATTAATCAAGGAGGATGTGAAAGCATGGAGGACTTTCTCCTGGTGAGAAGAAAAGACAATTGATCTGAGTTTGGAGATCATCATTACCCCTTATTTATACATTTATTTATATTTTAGACTATTTAACACATATTTTAAAGTTTTTATGGGAATGGGTATGAATGTGTATCTATCTATCTATCTATCTATCTAGTTCTAACGAACTACAATAACTGTATTTCTAGCTTTTCCTAGTTATAGATTAGTGGCTAAAAGGAGAAAATAGTTGAAGAACAAACAAAACACACAGTATTCAGTTTTCAGTCTCCTTTTCATTCATTCATCACATTCAACTTAAACATCAGAACAACAGGATGAACATTTTTTTAACCTGTCATCAGACTAATTTGACTAATCTACAGAAGCTCAAACAGTAATGGGCAAACGTGTTTCCAGTAATATTTTGGTCAGAAAGGCCTCAAATGTCTCTCAGATGTTTTAGCATGTACTTATTCTTCTGAACTTTGTGTTTTTCAGAACATCCTGAGGAAACAGTGTATGCTAATTTCACAGTGGTGAGTTTATGTGAATTTGTGACATCTGAGCATCTTTAGTGTTTGTGAAACCAGCTGATATTAATACAAACCAAATCCATCCTCTTCTTCTTCTGCTGCAGACCAGTCGAGAGGAGACCAGAGAGGGCGATGGACAGAGTAGATCCCCTCCTGTGGAAAACTCAGCTGCTGCAGCATCCAGTCCTCTGAGCAAAGTAAGAAAAGACTGTTGCAGCATTTTAGCTCTCTGGTCAGAAAACAGTAGTGTTACCACTTAGTTTTCTTCTCCAGTGGTCGAAGTTGTAACGAAGTACATTAACTATAACACTACACCTATGTACAATTTTGAATTACTTGTACTTCATACTACTCCACTAAATTTGCACATTTATTTGAAGCCTTAATTACTAGGTACTTTTCTAGATTAAGATTTTACACAGAAAGAAATATAATACACAGTACACATCATGCCCTTTATCTGATGTGTATATTTTCCTCCAGTAAATAGAAGTGAGGCTTTATCTATAGATAAAACATGCTGCAGCCATTTCTTAAAAGGAGTCTGGAGACCACAACTTGTGCACTTCTAGCTTTGTGTTAGTGCTTGTAGACTGTGGTGGCTCCTCAAACGCTACATCCAGACCAGGCGGGGAGTTCCGGTCCTCTGAAATGAGGCCAACGCTGAAGTAACTTAAAACTGAATTCTATCAAAAGGCAACCAGGGGGCGACCGTTTTGGTGTCAAAAGGACTTCCGTCTCTATACAAGTCAATGGAGAATTCACCAACTTCTAACTTGATTTCTAACCTCAGTAAACGTTTTCAAAATGTGTTTATGGTCTCAATCGCTAGTTTAAAGCCTTCTTCAATGCAGTATGATGTTCATTTGGGACATTTTGGCCTCCCTGATTTTATATGTGACGATAAAGCAGGGTATACATTAGGGCGTGGCTACGTCGTGATTGACAGGTTGATTGGTTCACAGGTTCAGGAGGGCGCCTCATGCTCCTCCTGATGCCCATATAAGTAGAATCCATGTTTTTATTTTTCTCATCATGTCTCAACCCAAACATGTAAATGAGCCATATTCCTATCTGTTCTCCGCACCCGTTTCCTCATTAAAATATGAGTTTTTTTTATGAGTGTGACACTGATCCTTTTTTTCTTTTTTTGGTGTGGCAGCAATACGCTTCCATAATTCTGAATGTGAATTAATATTAATTAAGCCATAGAGACGAGCCTGTTTTGGACTATGGGTGCGTGACTGACAGCTATCTCAACCAATCATTGTATATGGTGGTTGGTCTCTGCTCGTCCCATCTCAGCTCCACTAACTTACGTTCCATTAAAATGACAAAAGTGGCTTTAGCACAAGACGGTCATTTTCAAAGTAATCTTTCAGAACTTTGGGGCTTCATTTGGTATTTAAAAAAAAAGAAAATGTAATCAATTACTAACTGAAATAGCAGGTTTAGGCTGCGATTAAGACTGAGCTCTTTCTTTTCTTACAGACCGAAGACGATTCAAGTGATGTCGTCTACACTCAGGTAGATTTTTCCAAGAGAGCTGCCTCCTCACTCAGCAGCGCCCCCTCTGGTCAGGCCGATAACGTTATCTACGCCGTGCCTCGGAGACGCACTGATGCCAAAGAAGTTTCATAAGCTCTGTACTCAACTGTTAATTCACCTCAGCAGAAGCTTTACTGCTGCTGACATCCTGTTTCCTCCCTCAGTGGCCAACAGGTGAACAGTTGGTGGTTTGGATGAGTATATGATAAGAAGTCATTAATCACAACAGCATGCTTCAGGTTAAAACTTACTTTTACTGTACTGCTGTGATTATGTATATTTGTAATTATTTGGTTTGTTCTATGCAGTCGTAATATTGTGTAATTTTACATTTAGCTGGAGGCTTTAAAATAAGCCCATTTGGGTTTTCTGCCTCTCCCTGCACTGTACACTATCTGTCTTTTTTTGTTTGTAAGTTTCAATCAATCAATCTCAATCAATCTTTATTTGTATAACGCCAAATCACAACAAAGTCATCTCAAGGCACTTTACACATAGAGCAGGTTCTAAACCGAATTCTTCAGGTTTTAATTTTAAAGAGACCCAACATTCCCACATGAGCAGCACTTGGCAACAGTGGCAAGAAAAAAAACTCCCTTTTAACAGGAAGAAACCTCAGAACCAGACTCACAGTGGGAGAACATCTGCCTCCACCTGGTTGGAGTAGAGAGGAGAGAGAGGAAGGATAGGAGAGAGAAGCATATTGACAACTCCGGGGAAGAGGTTTTTGAATGCATTAATAGTACATGAATGTTAATGGATATAGATGGATGGATAGAGAGAGAGAGGAGGAGAGAGGAGCTCAGTGCATCATGGGAGTGGGAGTCCCCCGGCAGTTTAAGCCTATAGCAGCATAAACTAGGAGCTTCATCAAAAAGGAAAGTTTTAAGCCTACTCTCTCAGCAGCACGTTGAAGCAGAGACTCAGTATGAGCTCACATCTGTAGCCTTTTTTCCACTGGATGTGAGCAGAGGATGATGATTTGTTTGACTCTGGGACAGACACAGAGTTTAGGGACAGCGCACTTGGTGAGACTTATGAAGAGTTTTTGGGGCTCCAGTGAGCATACAGCTGCACACTGTATATTATATTGTATTTAAATCTTTCTACATTGTCAATAAGGAAGGCCAAAAATTGTGACAACTACAGTCACCATGGCAATGTTAGTTAATCATATTGTGCAAAAACACTATGACAGTGTTTGCAACATTACAGGAAAAGGTAGAGTGGCAGTTTTTCTGATGAAATTACATCATCATTGTTGGTAATAAAGGCCCCATGAACCGGTTTCACAATTTTTTCTGAGGTATTATATCCTTTGTAACTGCGTATTACCTTTTCTGTGCAGTTAACCGAAACTTTTACCATGTATGTTATTCAATGTTATTAAGTAAGATGTTTACAGAGTAAGTGAACTGGTATTACAAAGTCCTTACCACATCCTGTTACAACCACAGTACAGCCAATGTATCAAACCTGACCCATACTAGGTATAGATGGATGGATAGAGAGAGAGAGACTTGAAACTACTTCTGTTAACCTCAAAGAAGCTTGAAGAGTAAGAAAGGATTTTAATGTCTGTGGATGATGAACTGTTTTAAGTCAAGTGATGTAATTAACACCTACAACTAAAAAGAAAGAACATGTTATCAGTCCCCACCTGATGAGAAGCAGAAGAACAGAACATGGTGGAAATTCACTTTGAATGTGATGAAATGATGAAATAATTTTAGTACATTACTTAGCACATGATCTGTCTGTCGCTCTCTGTGAGGTTTATGTAGTAACGATGATCCAGATTGAATGTTTCTGCTTACATCTGCAGACGTAGTTGGTGTATCTTCCCCCGTCAGTCACCACTTTTAAATCCTCGCTAAAGACCCACCTTTATACAAACGCCCTGGTTTCCCCTTAATTTTTGATATAGTGATAAACTTGTATTAATTTTGTCTTTTAGTTATTGGTTATTTGTTTTGTTTTAATTAACTGTATGATAAATGTCTCTGTAAAACACTGTTGTTCATAAATGTTTGAAGGTCTGTAAATAAATTTGACTTGATCTGCTTCACCAACCTTTTAACGCAATGGCGTTGTATATCAGTGCATCGTCAGTGAGGATGATTATTATAATGCATTTCATTCATAGGTGCCTATCAAAGCACTCAAAGACACCTCAGAACAGTTTTATTCCTGCTGTCATCATTGAGCTGAATAAGCTGTAACTATACACACCTTGCACATTGCTTATTTATGTATTTATTTATTTCTATTTTGTAGCCAAGAATCCGGGTTATTTTATTATATTTATTATATCAAAGTAGTTGCACTAATCCTTGCAGCTCTAAAACATTGCATGTAAACTCAGACCTGGAGTATGAGCACACATCTGTAGCCTCAAAGATTCATTAACTTTTTCCCACTGGATATGAACAGAGGATGATGCTTTGTTTGACTCTGGGACAGACACAGAGTTTAGGGACAGCGTGCTTGGTGAAACTTATGAAGAGTTTTTGGGGCTCCAGTGAGCATACAGCTGCACACTGTATATTATATTGTATTTAAATCTCTCTACAATCAATAAGGAAGGCCAAAAATGGTGAAACCAGTCACCATGGCAATGTTAGTGTCACTACCCAATCACATTGTGCAAAAACACTATGATGGTGTTTGCAACATAACAGGAAAGGGTAGAGTGGCAGTCTTTCTGATGAAATTACATCATCATTGTTGGTAATAATGGCCCCATGAACCGGTTTCACAATTTTTCTGAGGTATTATATCCGTTGTAACTGCGCATTACCTTTTCTGTGCAGTTAACACAAACTTTTACCATGTATGTTATTCAATGTTATTAAGTAAGATGTTTACAGAGTAAGTGAACTGGTATTACAAAGTCCTTACCACATCCTGTTACATCCACTGCACAGCCAACGTATCAAACCTGACCCATACTAGGTATAGATGGATGGATAGAGAGAGAGAGACTTGAAACTACTTCTGTTAACCTCAAAGAAGCTTGAAGAGTAAGAAAGGGTTTTAATGTCTGTGGATGATGAACTGTTTTAAGTCAAGTGATGTAATTAACACCTACAACTAAAAAGAAAGAACATGTTATCAGTCCCCACCTGATGAGAAGCAGAAGAACAGAACATGGTGGAAATTCACTTTGAATGTGATGAAATGATGAAATAATTTTAGAACATTACTTAGCACATGATCTGTCTGTCGCTCTCTGTGAGGTTTATGTAGTAACGATGATCCAGATTGAATGTTTCTGCTTACATCTGCAGTTTTGTGACGTAGTTGGTGTATCTTCCCCCGTAAGTCACCACTTTTAAATCCTCGCTAAAGACCCACCTTTATACAAACGCCCTGGTTTCCCCTTAATTTTTGATATAGTGATAAACTTGTATTAATTTTGTCTTTTAGTTATTGGTTATTTGTTTCGTTTTAATTAACTGTATGATAAATGTATCTGTAAAGCACTGTTGTTCATAAATGTTTGAAGGTCTGTAAATAAATTTGACTTGATCTGCTTCACCAACCGTTTAACGCAATGACGTTGTATATCAGTCCATCATCAGTGAAGATGATTATTATAATGCATTTCATTCATAGGTGTCTATCAAAGCACTCAAACACACCTTAGAACAGTTTTATTCCTGCTGCCATCATTGAGCTGAATAAGCTGTAACTATACACACCTTGCACATTACTTATTTATCTATTTATTTATTTCTATTTTGTATCCAAGAATCCGGGTTATTTTATTATATTTATTATATCAAAGTAGTTGCAATAATCCTTGCAGCTCTAAAACATTGCATGTAAACTCAGACCTGCAGTATGAGCACACATCTGTAGCCTCAAAGATTCATTAACTTTTTTCCACTGGATATGAACAGAGGATGATGCTTTGTTTGACTCTGGGACAGACACAGAGTTGAGGGACAGCGTGCTTGGTGAAACTTATGAAGAGTTTTTGGGGCTCCAGTGAGCATACAGCTGCACACTGTATATTATATTGTATTTAAATCTCTCTACAATCAATAAGGAAGGCCAAAAATGGTGAAACCAGTCACCATGGCAATGTTAGTGTCACTACCCAATCACATTGTGCAAAAACACTATGATGGTGTTTGCAACATAACAGGAAAAGGTAGAGTGGCAGTCTTTCTGATGAAATTACATCATCATTGTTGGTAATAACGGCCCCATGAACCGGTTTCACAATTTTTCTGAGGTATTATATCCGTTGTAACTGCGCATTACCTTTTCTGTGCAGTTAACACAAACTTTTACCATGTATGTTATTCAATGTTATTAAGTAAGATGTTTACAGAGTAAGTGAACTGGTATTACAAAGTCCTTACCACATCCTGTTACATCCACTGCACAGCCAATGTATCAAACCTGACCCATACTAGGTATAGATGGATGGATAGAGAGAGAGACTTGAAACTACTTCTGTTAACCTCAAAGAAGCTTGAAGAGTAAGAAAGGATTTTAATGTCTGTGGATGATGAACTGTTTTAAGTCAAGTGATGTAATTAACACCTACAACTAAAAAGAAAGAACATGTTATCAGTCCCCACCTGATGAGAAGCAGAAGAACAGAACATGGTGGAAATTCACTTTGAATGTGATGAAATGATGAAATAATTTTAGTACATTACTTAGCACATGATCTGTCTGTTGCTCTCTGTGAGGTTTATGTAGTAACGATGATCCAGATTGAATGTTTCTGCTTACATCTGCAGTTTTGTGACGTAGTTGGTGTATCTTCCCCCGTCAGTCACCACTTTTAAATCCTCGCTAAAGACCCACCTTTATACAAACGCCCTGGTTTCCCCTTAATTTTTGATATAGTGATAAACTTGTATTAATTTTGTCTTTTAGTTATTGGTTATTTGTTTTGTTTTAATTAACTGTATGATGAATGTCTCTGTAAAACACTGTTGTTCATAAATGTTTAAAGGTCTGTAAATAAATTTGACTTGATCTGCTTCACCAACCTTTTAACGCAATGACGTTGTATATCAGTCCATCATCAGTGAAGATGATTATTATAATGCATTTCATTCATAGGTGTCTATCAAAGCACTCAAACACACCTTAGAACAGTTTTATTCCTGCTGCCATCATTGAGCTGAATAAGCTGTAACTATACACACCTTGCACATTACTTATTTATGTATTTATTTATTTCTATTTTGTATCCAAGAATCCGGGTTATTTTATTATATTTATTATATCAAAGTAGTTGCAATAATCCTTGCAGCTCTAAAACATTGCATGTAAACTCAGACCTGCAGTATAAATAGAGACAGAGGGGAGGAGAGCAGAGGTTTGTGCATGTTTGTGGTTGCTTGGAGGAGGGACTCCATCATTTAGAGAAGTGAGCAACAAGATCCTGGTTTACAAGTGAAGACGGAAGAAAGGATTAAACTATCAGAGCGTAAGATGAAAGTTTGTCACACTTTGATCTGCTTTTTCTTCCTCAGTGAGTACATTCACTTCCTATTTCTCTCTCTTTGTTATGTTATGTTCTTTATTTTAAGTTGGGGTGAGGGAAATGTGAACACATTTCTGTGGTTAAACATGATGAACAGTCACTTTAAGATGTCAATCATTAGCAGCACTTGTTGTAACATTGAAGGGTTTACACTCTGACAATTATCAGTAATTCTTGTTATTTTTGCATGCCAACAGATTTTACTTCAGTTCATTTGACAGTTTGTGACGAAGTGTTTATAACAGTGACAGTAGAGAGTAGACAGGAAACAAGGGCTCTGTGGGGAGAGGCCGTAGTCAAACCACAGATGTGGAAGTTATGTTGCGTCTTGGTCAATGAGCTACCGGCTCACATCCAGAAACTTAACTGCTTTTGAAACATGTTCTAGTACATTTTTGCAATTTTACATGTGTAAAACTTTTTATGTCTTTTGATGATTGCTGAATCATTCAGTTCCCCCTTTTCATTGGTAGATATTATTTGCTCAGTTAGAGACTAATGGAGCAGACTTACCTTTTAGTTAACAGCTAATATCTAATATTGTTGACTGTACGTGGATATTAGTTAATTATTTAATTTCTGATGCAACATTTATTAAACTACAAGATAAAAAATACATTTGGAGAAATAAAAGACAGCAGCTAAAACACAAACGAATGAGAGCAAACATGTAATATAAATTATTTAAATTGAATCAAATCATCAGAAAAATGTAAGAATTTATGCTGCATCCATCGAGTCCTTCCTGACAGAATAAATCAAGTCAAATCACAGACTGGTTGAACTGGGCAGCTCCCAGTGTGAGTCTGTGGATCAGTGTGTAAATGTTATTTTCCCAAAGGATTTAGAGAGACTATGGTGGTGAGCTCTCAGTCCGACCCTCTAGTTGGGTCCAGGGACATGCTCCACCGGAAGAACATTTCGTATATTTTTTTAAGAGGTTATATGTAGAATTTTTTTGTGTGCTTTAGTAATTTAACTACTGATTGAGCTGGTGATGAGTTAATAAATGTTTGAAACAAACTATCAAAAAAAGACTAATGATAACTGTGATATTTTTAAAAGGAAATATTGATATCATGTTAATAATATACTAGTGTAGCCGGGTGGGAAAATGTAATGCAATTGGTTACTAACGCCACCAGATGGCACTGTCTCAATTTGGGGAACTATTTAGAGAGCGGTCCGAAAAACCGGAAGTCGCCCTCTTTTTTCTTTTTTTTTTTTTACAGCGGTGGGGCCACGCTACGGTTTTCAGGCATTTTTGGACTGTTTATGAAGGTAAATATGTTATAAATATAACTGTTTACATGGAATGTCCAGTAATATGCGTCTTAAAGTAATGCATGTTTACAGACTGTGAAATGTTGCACACTGATGTGTCCGTATGTGTTAGATGTTGACAGATAAACGGACACGTAGCTAGCATCCCGCCATTAATGCTGTTTGTGCTCCGGAACAAATGCACAAGTTAGTACCCAGATAGCAAAGAGTCATTGAAACAATGTTAAATCAACATTATTTTGTCAACGTTAAGTCATTGAAACAACGTTGAACTCTGATGTTGATTCAACATCATTTTGCACCCAAAATTAATATTGAAACAACGTTGATTTTCTAACTAAAGATCAACGGAATTTCAATGGTATTTCAACTAACACAAATGTTGAAACAATGTTGAAATTTCAACCTAACTATAGATCAACGTGCTTTCAATGATATTTCAATATTAAATATAATAATATTAAACCACAATTACTAAATATGCCTATATAAAAATAGGCTAATAATACAAATCCTGCTTTATCTACAGTCAGGGTGTTATAGACATAGGCCTAAATATGATAGGCCTTATTAAACAGGTTTTTATCTAATAGCAAATGACAAATCCACACAAAATATTTTTTTAAACAAACATTCATTTATTTAATCAATAAATTTCACCAAATTTCAAAGCTTTTAAGGGCGTCCAATCCCTCCTGGCTGGTCTAGGGTGTAATGCAGCCATTTCTGATCTGCCTGAGAAAAGGCAAATTCGTTTGCAGTCCCCATTTGTAGTGTCAGGGCGTCTAAAACAGAAAACACAAGCAAAACACAAACTGTCAGTTAAATAGCTATTACATGCTATTGTGCAAGTGTGCAAGTGTGCAGATTAAAATATTAAAAAGGAACACAAATATGGCATAACATAATTGCTTACTTGATAAATGATGAGGATCAATGAACTGTAAAAAGGACAAAAAGAGGTTAAGTAAACAGCAATTTAACTCACAACCAACCACAGTCCTGATAACATTACAGCAAAGATAAGAGTGTTTCTGTAACCATAGAAACACACAGTGTGTATATGTCAGAGTGGATTTGGTGTGACTGAATCTGCTGTTACAGTGCATGTATTGTGACTTTATCTTTATCTTATAATATTCAATAAGTAAATGCTCACATCAGAAGAAAAGTTAACGTATCTTTTGTAATGGCTCTGTAATTAATAAAATGGCTGCAAATTGGTCATATTGCTTTTAAATTGATCGAAAATATGGGCTGTATGTATCCTCGACCGCTGATCCTAGATAACATTGTCCTCATCTACAGTTAACAAGGCAGGCTATCTTAGAGAGCTAATGCTAACGCTAATGCTAATGATAACGCTAATGCTAACGCTAATGATAACGCTAATGCTAAGGTTATGTAAACACTTCATCAATATTTTAACATTCTGTTTATTTATAGCTAACAGTACCACGAAATAAACCGGTACACAAATGCTTGCTTATAACTTCTGAGTGTTTATGAAGCGCTTGAATGAACTTGCTGTGGTGCTGCAACAAGTGTGTATTATTAATTTATAAATTAATGGTAGAAGTTCTGACAGCACTCGACTGACTGCATATGCTGCACTATGTAAATAAACTATAATGTTACACGTTTACGAACATCAATTGGGTACAATTCAGCATTCAAACATTAGATAAATGTAGATAAATGTATGCTTACCTGATATGGATTCAGAAATTAGATGTGCGGAGTGCAGAAACGTTGGTCTAACACACGACGGTCTCCCGGTCAACTCTAATTCAATGACTTTTCAATCATCTTTCCCGGTCAACTATAAATCAATGACTTTTCAATCATCTTTCCCGGTCAACTATAGATTGATGGTTTTTCAACAACATGTAATTTCCCGGTCAACTCTAAATCAATGACTTTTCAACATCAGTATCATCACATTGTCAACCAGGAATCGATGCTCAATCAATTATAACCATAACTGTAAATCAATGTTATTTCAATGTCGCTGTTATCAACGTTGGGTTTCATCGCTATTGTAACAGTGATTCAACATTGATTTAGCATTGATATTTCAATATCAACCATTCTGATGATTCAGATGGAAAATCAACATTGTTTCAATGACTCTTTGCTATCTGGGTATAATTTTGCACATTCTTTGTAAAATTTTGACCTGTGAATGAAAGATTGTTAAGTGTGAATTTGTGGGCTCTTTGTGTCACAGGGTCGAGCCACTATAGTTATTTTTGCACTCTGTTGGTTGCCTAAAATAGTTATTTTAGCATTCGGTTGCTAGCCTGAGATATTCATTTTTGTACATTTTGATAGTAGTCTGCAGAGTTATTTTTTTCTTCTTTTGTACTAGACTGCAAGACATATCTTTGCACACTCTTGTACTAGTCTACAAGACTTATTTTTTCATTTTTTTGTACTAGTATCCTGATTTCAGTCATCTGTTACAGTGTACCGAGCAGTGTTTGGTGTTACTGATTTAGTTTTTCTGCGGGAACTGCAGATACAGCAGAGGACAGTCTGCCAGTTTTATTTTAAACTTTTATTATTTAATTTTTTTTTATCTGAACACCAAATTATTTTATTCAGAGTGAATAAATAAATTCGCTACAACAATTGTGTTGTGAAAATCTGATATAGTGAGTTGTGTGTATATAGAAATCAATGTGTATATAAGTCAATGTTGAAGTTGTATTAGTTGTACTATAATTATCATATTGTATATATTTTAAGCTAAATCTATATAACCTGTTTGTAATTGTGTTATTGATTTTTAATGTCTTGATGATGATTGAAAAAAAAGAGAAGAGAAAACATGATAAGATAAGGAAGAATGCAAGTTAAAACATTTTTAGTTTATTAAAATTTTGATCAAATGATAATATGTAAATATAGAACAAGAGTGATTTTGAAAGAAAAGAAAAAAGTTATTTGATCTGTGTAGTGATTATTATTATTTTTGGCTTTGTGGTTACAAGGCCAGGTCCTCCTCCTCCACCTCCTCTTCATCCTCTCCATCCTGGCCATCCTCGTCATCCCCTTCATCCTCGTCATCATCATCATCTGCAGCAGAGATCTGAATTCTTCAGCTGGGCTGGTTCCGGTAGTGAACAGTACAGTAGGGCTGAAGTGGTGAGCCAACCCCTGAACCAGATAGAAAAAGGTGATGTCGTGTTTTGTTTCTTTTTTTTATTGATTATTGAGTTTTTGATATTGTTATTGATATTATTATTTTGTTAGAATTTGTTAGAATTTGTTGAGTTAGAAAGGGAAGAATAGGGTTGAACTAACCACCTGGGGGGTAGAGACCAAAATAGGAATAAATAGTTTAATTTTAGCCTAATTAGTAAAAGACCAAACAGACATTTAATCATACTGAAATAAATTTAGCACTTAATATAAAACTAAATTAATACTAAATTAAATTAATGATTCACAATAATTACATACTCACCCAACAGTTGGATTCCAGATTATGTCTAAAGAAAAGGGAAACGTTTATTTATTTTTGTATTTATTTATTTCTATTTTATACATGTTATAGTGTTATTGTAATGTTTGGTAAATGTTGTTATTTTGAGAAAATATAAGGATGAGAAAGGAAAAAAGAGAAAAAGAGCTGATTAATGAAAGAAATCAATTGTGTTACTTACCAGTTTATTGTTCCATGCCCATTTCTCCTGAGCCGATTTAGACTTCTGAGACGCTGGTCCAAATTGTTAGTTGAGTCTTCTCTTATGTTATAGAGAGGCTATCTAATTTTACAGAAAAACTACTTCTGGTTGTTACACAATCATTAACCCATCACACATTGATCTATGGTGTCTTTTCTCTCTCTCTATATCTATCCATCTCTCCCTATTTTAACAGAGGCAGTGAGGTCATTCTGTCTTCAGGCATGACCAGGGTTATTATAGTTGACGAAAACTTGTAGTGAAAAAATACTTTTGTTAACTGAAATAAAAATTATAGTTTAAAAAAAACAAAATAACTGAAATAAAAATAAAAATTATAGTTTAAAAAAATCTAAATAAAATCTAATGTGAAAAATGCAAAACTAACTCAAATGAAACTGAATTGCAGATAAAATCAACTTGGATTGTTTTCTGTTTCTGTTCAGTTTGACCTCTTGAGATGATAGGCTGTTACCAGAAGGTGGCAGCAGAGCGGATGCCGTCAGCTGCATAACACACAGGAGGATGAGGCTTTTTATGATTTAGAGTTACAAGGTCTGCCCAGGTTAATCACCTAATGAGGGCAAAAATGAAAACAGTGACAGAAAAACTTAAAGACATTGTCAGAGAGGCTAGGGGATTGACATTGTGTGTCGATGCATGGAGCAAACAAGGACTGACCGAAGCATTTCTTGGAATAATTGCTTGCTTTGATACAAGTGAGCACAAAGTGCTGCTATCATAACCGACAACAGCAGCAACATTGTGAAAGCAGTGGGCCTGTTGCAAGACCGGAAGGACGAATGCTCAAGACTGCTGGGGAAGATGAGTCAGCATATAGGGACGAGAGTCAGGGACTGTCTGATTGGTGTTCAGTAAACAACCAGACACTGAACACCACAAAGACCAAAGAGTTAATACTGGACTTCAGGAGGAAATGTGACACAGATCTTGCCGCTCTCTGTATGTCTAACATCCAAAGGCCTCTCCTGGTCAGCCAACACCACAGCAACCATCAAGAGAGCAGAGCAAAGACTGCACTTCCTGAGAGTGCTAATGAGGCTCAACACCAAAAAGAAGCTGCTGATGGCCTTTTACCAGGCGACCATAGAGAGCCTGCTAACTTACTGCATGATGGTGTGATACGCAGGCTGCTCTGCTGCAGATAAGAAAGCGCTCCAGAGAGTGGTGAAGACTGCAGAGAACATCATTGGCTGCCTACTGCTCTCTCTGGAGTACATCACTACATCACACTACCTCAGTAGAGCCACCAACATTATCAAAGACTCCACCCACCCAGGTCACCACCTCTTTGAACTGTTGCATGTATTTGCAGACCTGCAGTATACATAGAGGCAGAGGGGAGGAGAGTAGAGCTGTGTGCATGTTTGTGGTTGTTTGGAGGAGGGACTCCATCATTTAGAGAAGTGAGCGACAAGTTCCTGGTTTGCAAGTGAAGACGGAAGAAAAGATTAAACTATCGGAGCGTAAGATGAAAGTTTGTCACACTTTGATCTGCTTTTTCCTCTTCAGTGAGTACATTTACTTCTTAATTCTTGATATTATGTTATATTCTTTATTTAAAGTTGGGGTGAGGGATACATGTGAACACATTTCTGTGGTTAAACATGATGAACAGTCACTTTAAGATGTCAATCATTAGCAAGGGTTTACACACTGAGAATTATCAGTAATTCTTGTTATTTTTGCAAGCAAACAGGTTTTACTTCAGTTCATTTGACAGTTTGTGACTAAGTCTTTATTACAGTGACAGTAGAGAGTAGACAGGAAACAAGGGTTCTGTGGGGAGAGGCCGTAGTCAAACCACGGATGTGGAAGTTATGTTGCGTCTTGGTCAATGAGCTACCGGCTCACATCCAGAAATGATCCTTTTCACATTGATCTAAAATCAACTCTTCTAACTGTGTTTGTTTTATATGAAGCAGAATTCAGTTTCTTTGTGTTGTATTTTTGACCTTATTCATAACAAAGTGTGTAGTGGAGACAACAATAATGTGCTCAGGCTGGGAGCTAGTTCAGAGTTTATCACTAGGTTCACCCAGGGGTGTCGGCCAGAACGCTACTTAAGGCCACGTTGTCCGGAGTATAGAGGAATAAAGGGCTGAGAGACGTGGTTATGTTGTTCACTCCTTTCTTTACTTCTCCTTTGGAGCAACACGTACATATGTTCCAGTGCTCATGCAGTAACAGCAGGATATTACTGCTGTGGTTATTCTGTAAAGAAAGAATAACAAATATATACACATTCATTTCACCCATATGCAGTATTAGGCATAATATTACCAACCTTATATAAACAATAATTGGAAACAGAGAAAGTAATCAAATGATTACAATTTACATTCCTCCCCCCCCCTCTTTCTCTTTCTCTTTCTCTCTCTCTCCCTCTCTCCCTCTCTCTCCCTGTCTCTCTCTCTCTCTCTCTCTCTCTCTCTCTCTCTCTCTTACACGACCCAAGAACCCAAACATAGCCCACACTCCCATTATGCAGGTTTCTCAGACTTACTAACACTGTATGAAGTTACTGCTAGCGTTGACATACCACTTCCTGTCACTTATGATTCATGTTGAATCCTCCCGCTAACACACTGACAGGATGCTTTTATTGTGAAACCCTACCACTTACTACATCCGGTCACCGAGTTAGTGTAGCTTCAATATCGATACAGGTGACAGACTTGACATTAACCACTTTGTATTTTAGCTCAATCATAAAACACTTAACACTTCTGACTTTATTGTTCATACAGGAAACCTTAACTGAAATGTTTCCCATTCATTATTCCCATTGACAAATTATTCTAAACTGTCAAATTCCTTTCATCACTCACCACAGCGAAGGATCTCTGCACTGTCACTGCATCCTGCACCTGTCTCTGACTCACTCTCCTGCACCTAGATGTCAGGAGAGGAGGAGGAGTGATTGTTATTTAGTGAGCAGTATCTATTATTTCACATTTATAATCAGAACAAATGACACTGAATGTAAATACAACTGACTGTAAAGTACCAGTCTGTGAAACTGGAATTGTACCCAAAGCCCTCAGCAGCAGGCCAGAGATTGCTCCTCAAAAAGTAGAATATTTTGCCAGTTTTATTTTATTAGTCAGCTCCTGTCCACAAGAGACGCAGGTGTAGTTAGCTGAAGTAACTGATTACTACCAGTGATGACTCACTTTACTCTTCTTTGAAAAAACAACTTTATGTTCATGTTGTTTGGGGGAGCAAACATCAAACCAGCCAGAAACAGACCAGTCCTCTCTACAGTAACAACCAAATAAAAACTAACCACCTTCCTCATCTTTTCACTATTACTAACGTAGCATTAGCGCTTTTTAACAGTTTGCTAACTCAGCAGTTTGTGTAGAGACGGAAACATAAACAACATCTAGTTTCAGTTAGTGAATAATGTCCTGAACATGTAGTTGTGACAGTGTTTAAGTGTTTTCGGATCTGAGCAGCGCCATCTTGAAAATTTCCGGTGCATGCCGGGTAAAAAAACCCACGGCTTCTACTTATATGGGCATCAGGAGGAGCATGAGGCGCCCTCCTGAACCTGTGAACCAATCAACCTGTCAATCACGACGTAGTCACACCCTAATGCATACCCTGCTTTATCGTCACATATAAAATCAGGGAGGCCAAAATGTCCCAAATGAACATCATACTGCATTGAAGAAGGCTTTAAACTAGCGAATGAGACCATAAACACATTTTGAAAACGTTTACTGAGGTTAGAAATCAAGTTAGAAGTTGGTGAATTCTCCATTGACTTGTATAGAGACGGATGTCCTTTTGACACCAAAACGGTCACCCCCTGGTGGCCTTTTGATAGAATGCAGTTTTAAGTTACTTCCGCGTTGGCGTCATTTCAGAGGACCAGAACTCCCCGCCTGGTTTTCTCTCAATAAACAAGCGGAACGGATTCAATACTGAAACCAGTGCTGAGTGGATAGAATGATGTACTGGTTTTTGACATGGTAAAAGAAAGAGTGAGAAATAGCAGTGTGGCGTGAGTTGGCTCTAAATTACCAGCACTGAATAAACAGGTACCTAACAGCAGATCAGACAAAAAAGCCCGGTATAGGCAACAGTATTAATATTTTAACCCTTGACTTTGGGGCCTTTTCTACAGTGTGTGTTCTGTTGCTTCAGTCTGACTGTTTTAGCTTAACTGCTTTTGAAACTCTTTCTGGTACATTTTACTAAATAAATATTACTTCTTATGAGGAGCAGAGAAACATATGAGTAGCAGCCGAAGTCAAAAAGCATTTCAAGACTACAGAGTGTGAACACAGCGTTTTTTTGTCCGTTAGTGGTTAGTGAACCATTCAGTTCCTCTTTTTGAAGCTGAGAGAAAAAAAAGTCCAACCAGGAAATAATATCTTGTCATGCGGAGAAACTCAGAAATATAATAAATAAAATATAAGTAAAATAATTTACTGATTTGTTTTATAATGATAATTTGATTCTTAAAGTTTCCATTAACAATAGTGAATGTTTGACATGATGGAATTAGCAGCAATCAATATCAATTAATAAGATCATCTGTTTTAAAACAAGAAAGTGTTGATGATAATTAAATGTGATTTTTACCTCAACTTTGTTTTTTGGTTTTTTTTTTTTTTTTACTAATTCAAACTAATACATGTATAGTAACAGCAGTAGTTAGTGGGAGTGTATTATGTTGCATAAAGGAAAGAGAATTATACAGACAAGTTCATTTGTATAACACATACAAAATGTAAAAGAAACACAAAACTTCATAAAAAGACATCTGGAGAAAAAAAAGACAAATGAATGAGGACAAAGATGTAATTTAAAATATCAAACTGAATCAAATCATCAGAAAAATGTGAGAATTCATGCTGCATCCATCGAGTCCTTCTTGACAGAATAAATCAAGTCAAATCACAGACTGGTTGAACTGGGCAGCTCCCAGTGTGACTCTGTGGATCAGTGTGGAAATGTTAATTATTGATTGTTGATTTCTTTTTTTTCCAACAGTGCTGCAGGATGGAAACATTGGTCTCATCAATGCAGAAATCTCCATCAATACAGGAACTGAAGGACAAAGTATCACAGTTCCATGTAACTTTACCACGACTGGAAGCTGGAAGTACTTCTGTAAGGTCAAATGTAAACAATACATTCTAGAAACGTATAAAGCCAGTTATCAAAGTGGCAGATACAGCATGAGATATGAAACCACAAGTAAAGGAAGTCATCTGGCCGTGACCATCACACATCTGAAAAAATCTGACTCTGGACATTATTGGTGTGGTTTGTCCAATTACAATTTGGGTCCATACCAGAAGATTAAGATCATCGTCACAGATGGTGAGTTTCTACTGAAAGTCATGAAAATGTTTCTTCATGTGTCTGGAGGTCAGAGGAAACATGTTTCTGACTGCAGCTGATATTTTAATAACCTTATATTTGGTCTAACTAATCACTGTGAAGATTGATACAGTAAGTGTTCATTTACTGTCTCAGTGTTTTTAGGAATAAAAATAATAAACTGACTATTTCAATTACATGTTGCCATTGTTTTTATAAGCAGCCGGTCAGCTAAAGGAGCATTTTATTTCTCTCATCAGGATTTATTTTGTATCAGTGTGTTTCTTTTTTATTGTTCACAGCTCCGCCCCCTTCAAAACCAACGTCGACTGTCAGACCTGCCACTTCCACTGAAACTACTGAACAGGAGAAAAATGATACAACAGGTGGAGGCTCAGGTACATTTGAAATTTAACATAATATACTTGATAATACTAGATGTATTTTAAAAAAAAATAGTTTTGATGTTTCTCTTATTGTTTTACAAAGTAGAAAACATAGAAATAAAGAAAAACCCTTGAATGAGGAGGTGTATCCAAACTTGATCCAAACACAAACTTGTTCTATAGTTCGATCTACAACAGGTGTGCTGCTGTACGTGGGTCTGACTCTGTTCATCTTCGTGCTCCTGTTCTCCGTGGCTGTGCTGATATTCTGCAAGAAAAGAGCCTCTAAACCCAAAGGTGAACATCTGAAACAATTTCTAACAAACATTAAGACTGTTTCACCTGTTAATTTGCCTTAAACAAGCTTTCACAAGTTAAACAAATATTCTCACAAACTATGTGCAGTTTGTTCTCAGCTGATCTATTTTCAAGATGAATACTGTTCCCTAATGGTCCAGGCAGAGACACAGTGTGCCGTAAATTTGACCAAATTATGTTCAGAAGAACTTTTACGATGAAAATTGATTGTCAATTCCTGATAAGTTTGGATTAGTCCACGTTGGTTTGTGTCTAAGTTCAGTCTGTGTGTTTATTTACCATAAACTGTCCAACTGCTAAATTCACATAAATAAAGCCAGGTGTACATTTGCTTCACAATTGTGCTGAAAACACCTTTTAAAGTTTGGGTTAGCAAGCTCTGGCTAAGTATACAAACTGCAGTTCCAGCTACTGTTAGTTATAGATTAGTGGCTATTCATTCATCACATTCAACTCAAACATCAGAGCAACAACATGACTGTGTTGCTATGTGTGAAAAAAGTTTTTAACCCGTCATCAGACTAATTTGACTGATCTTCAGAAGCTCAAACAGGAACGGGCAAAAGTGTTTCCAGAAAGGAAACTCAAATGTCTCTCAGATGTTTTAGCATGTACTTATTCTTCTGAACTTTGTGTTTTTCAGAACATCCTGAGGAAACAGTGTATGCTAATGTCACAGAGGTGAGTTTAAGTGAATTTGTGACATCTGAGCATCTTTAGTGTTTTGTGAAACCAGCTGATATTAATACAAACCAAATCCATCCTCTTCTTGTTCTGCTGCAGACCAGCCGAGAGGAGATCAGAGAGAGCGACGGACAGAGTAGATCTGCTCCTGTGGAAAACTCAGCTGACTACAGCGTCATCACTGATGCAGCATCCCGTCCTCTGAGCAAAGTAAGAAAAATAACTGTGCTCTGTCAGTTATGTGTCTTTAAAGAAAAGTAAATGTTGTTAAGACTAAAACAGTCTATACGATATAAACCTTGAGCTCTTTCTTTTTCTCCAGCCTGAAGACGACTCGAATGAACTCGTCTACACTCATTTAGATTTTTCCAACAGAGCTGGCTCCTCACTCAGCAGCGCCCCCTCTGGTCAGGCCGATAACGTTATCTACTCTGCGCCTCAGAGACGCACTGATGTCAAAGTAGATTCACAGCCTCTGTACTCAACTGTTACTCCACGGCAGAAGCTTTAATGCTGCTGACATCCTGTTTCCTCCAGCATGCTTCAGGTTAAGACTTTTACTACTTCAGTCAACCTAAAAGAAGCTTGAGGAGTAAGAATGGATTTTAATGTCTGTGGATGATAACTGTGAGGTTTACGTAATGATGATGATCCACTTTGAATGTTTCTGCTTACATCTGTATTTTATGACGTAGTTGTTGTATAACCCTTTGACTCTGATCTTTAGTTTCTCACTTCATCTGGTTTCCTTTAACTAAGTGTAGTTGTTCTTTTTGTACTGTGATTGTTACAGAATGTCTCTCCACCTCCCTACACTTTTATTTTGAGTGTAATTCATTTGCCAGAAGAGAAGTTACAGAGAGTTAACAAACTTAAAGATGATTTGATTGATAGCATTATTTTTATTTTCTATGGATATCACAATAATATCAATATTATCAATTATTTTCATCACAATAATAATGTAGTGAAAATCTGAATTCGTGCCGTTCTGCCTCTGGAGAACATTTTATCCAGTCTCGACCTCTTCCACTGGTTACCAGCAAAAAATTGAATAGATTTTAAGATTATTTATATATTTTTTAAAGAATGTGTTTTGTAAAGTTTATGCTTTTTGTGGTTTTCTCTTATTTATATACTGCCATGATGTTGAATATCTATGTTAAAAGGGAGTTTTTCCTTGCCTCTGCCACATGCTTGCTCATGAGGAAATGTTTGGTGTATTTAATTGAAATTTAAAGAATACCGTATAGACCTGCTCTGTGTGTAAAGGGGCTATATCAATAAAGATTGATTGATTGAACAATGTTAAAGTTTCCAAACTTGAAGTGAATGTTTGTAGAAATGCTCCTTTCAAAGACGAGGGCGTCACCCTGCTCCGAACTCTTTGTTGTGATGCATTTATTACAAAAAATGAAGGATTAATGTAAGGGATGTGCTGCTTTTCTATTTTTTAAATAATAAACCTTTCAAGACATTCATTGTATTAACCATTCTGCTGATTATTTCCTTGTTTTGTCCATCAACTTTTAAAAAAACAGTGACATCCCATAGTGATGTCTTAAAATGTTGTTTGATAAAAAGTCCAAAATCCAAAGAAATTTAGTTTAATTTCATGTATGACACTAAAAAGCATCATATTATAGAGCTACTACTGGAGCAATACTATTTTCAAATGTGTATCTCAATCTGTGTGTGTAAATCAGATCTGTGTGTGCGGTTTCAGATCTGTGTGTGTGTAATCAGATTTGTGTGTGTGTGAGAAAATCAGTTTGTCTGTATTCAGATTTGCAAGTGAAGACAAATCTGCAAATGCATGCAAAGATCTATGAATGAGTACACAGATCTGTAAGTGTACATGAATCTGTAAATGTCTGTCATCAGTTACAACTCAGGCAGGAGCTCTCGATTGGCTGTCTTTTTACACGTGATTTTTGTTACACTTCTGCCGTGGCAGGTCTGCAAATACGTAGAAAACCTTCACTTTTCCTTTGCATTGAGCTCAGGCTCACAGGCTCACGCTGCCTGGCTGCAGTACAGCCTACACACCACTAGTCGGCGCGTAGCACCCAGCGTGTCACCATTGTTGTAAGGAAGCGCGTGACAATTAAAGTGGAGAAGGAGAGAGAGTGACCAAGAAACATCCAGAGAGGAGAAGGTCAGAAGGACAAAAAAAATAAATATAATAACTTTGACCAGACAAGGACCTGCGGACACATCGGTGGTTTTCTAACCGGCGGAGGGACCGACGGACCTGAGAGTGAAAGCGGACAGGTGAGTAACATCAGCTGTGCTGTGCTTCACATAAACAGTAATGTTACCTGTCTGGATATTCAGCTCACTGTCTAGTTTGTCAAGATATGCTGTTATTGTGATGTTAGCTTTAAAGTAGCAGCAGAGTTGTTACTACAGCTGTCTGACTCTGCACGTTAACAGGTAGCTAACGTTAGCAGTGTGCTAAGGTACAACCAAACATTAGCTGATGTTAGCTGTGAACTTACTGTGCTATGCAGGTGCTCTGTGTATCTGGTGTTTGTTCACTGCTTTCGAGTGTTTATGAAGACCTATAAACACAGGTTTGCTATCACATTAAGATTATTTCGAGTGATACAAAATGCTATGTTTTCCTTAGCTGTAACTCTTACTGTAGTTTTGTAAAATCAACCTGAACAGTTAAATCCTGATAGTTTTTACTCCGTTGTGCTTTGTTACACATACAGATTGATACATAGATTTACTTCATTGAACCCACATTTCTTGGAAAATCTTGACTTAGAGCATCAGACATTGCATAATAAAATAAAATATACAGTAAATCAACATTAAAATGTAGAAATGTATGTTTAAAGAAAACAATAGCTCAATACTAAAACATAATTTTAGAAGACCTGCATGTTTGTTAGATGATGTTTAATCATTAATGTTTGTTTTTTATTCAGCTGGAAAGAAATCAAGGCCTGGTGACCCAAAACTTCTTGCACCTCAGGTGTGCCTGCACCATCCACTGAAGAGCTTCTCAGGACACAGGTCAGCAGAGGTACAGGTGACACTTGGCCTCAATTATGAAAAAAATAAAATCAGCAAATAATTTGCTCCACACAGTTGTTTCAATCCCCAGACATACGGATTTTTTTACACATACACAAATCTGAACACACACACACACAGATCTGATTACACACACACAGATTGAGATACGCATTTGCAAATAGTATTGCTCCAATAGTAGCTCCATAAAAAGGCTGTTCGTGTGGACCTGCATGATTACAGCCCAATAGCACTCACTCCAGTGATCATGAAGTGCATCTACAAACTAGTCCTGCACCACATTAAAACCAGCCCCCCCCCCTCCCACATTTGTCCCTCGTCAGGTTGCTTACAGAGCTAATAGATCCAGATATTTACTGACCCTCTAAGTAATTTGTGAATGCTTTACTGCGTCCTTACCTGAAAATATACACAGACAACAATGTTCTGGTTTCCCCTGACGACCACAAACTCCCTCTTGTGGTGAATCTCAGTAATTACTTCAACAATGTACAATGCCTAGGTAATTTATTTGGAGCCACAATAACTACTTGTAAATAAATAAAACATATAAACAAATTAAACAATTAACATAAGCAGTACATTTTAAACTGAATAAACACATATTTAGAGGGTGTCTTTCTTTTCAACCCACTATTCTCAGAGAACCACCCAGAACATGTGAGGATAGTCTTTATTGACTCTAGCTCAGCATTTAATACCATCATCTCAGACATCTTAACCTGCAAACTACAAGACTTAGGCCTCTCCATCCCCACCTGCAAATGGATCAAAGACTTCCTCACAAACTGCCTGCAGAGAGTTAAAATTGGCCCTCACATCTCCTCCATCACACTAAGCATTGGTAAACCCCAACGTTGTTTGCTGAGTCCACTCTTGTACTCCTTATACCACCTACGACTGCACACCAGCCCATTTGTCCAACACCATAACCAAATTCGCTGATGACACAACTGTCTTCGGGCTCACCGCTAGTGAAGATGAGTCAGCATATAGGGACGAGATTCAGAGACTGTCTGATTGGTGTTCAGTGACCAACCTGACACTGAACACCACAAAACCAAAGAGTTAATACTGGACTTCAGGAGGAAATCTGACACAGATCTCGCCGCTCTCTGTACGTTTAATATCCAAAGGCCTCTCCTGGTCAGCCAACACCACAGCAACCATCAAGAGGGCAGAGCAAAGACTGCACTTCCTGAGAGTGTTAATGAGGCTCAACACCAAAAAGAAGCTGCTGGTGGCCTTTTACCAGGCGACCATAGAGAGCCTAATAACTTACTGCATGATGGTGTGATACGCAGGCTGCTCTTCTGCAGATAAGAAAGCGCTCCAGAGAGTGGTGAAGACATTATCAAAGACTCCACAGAGAAGCAATTTTAATTTAATTGTATGAATAAACAGTGAAAATAAAGGCAATCTACTTATCTATTTAAAATAATTATTTCATAATAGAAAACATTGCACTAATCCTTGCAGCTCTAAAACCTTGCATGTATTTGCAGAGCTGCAGTATAAATAGAAACGGGGGAGGAGAGCAGAGCTGTTTGTGGTTGTTTGGAGGAGGGACTCCATCATTTAGAGAAGTGAGCGACAAGTTCCTGGTTTGCAAGTGAAGACGGAAGAAAGGATTAAACTATCAGAGCGTAAGATGAAAGTTTGTCACACTTTGATCTGCTTTTTCTTCCTCAGTGAGTACATTCACTTCCTAATTCTTTATATTATGTAATATTCTTTATTTAAAGTTGGGGTGAGGGATACATGTGAACACATTTCTGTGGTTAAACATGATGAACAGTCACATTAAGATGTCAATCATTAGCAGCACTTGTTGTAACATTGAAGGGTTTACACACTGAGAATTATCAGTAATTCTTGTTATTTTTGCATGCAAACAGGTTTTACTTCAGTTCATTTGACAGTTTGTGACTAAGTCTTTATTACAGTGACAGTAGAGAGTAGACAGGAAACAAGGGCTCTGTGCAGAGAGGCCGTAGTCAAACCACGGATGTGGAAGTTATGTTGCGTCTTGGTCAATGAGCTACCGGCTCACATCCAGAAATGATCCTTTTCACATTGATCTAAAATCAACTCTTCTAACTGTGTTTGTTTTATATGAAGCAGAATAAAGTTTCTTTGTGTTGTATTTTTGACCTTATTCATAACAAAGTGTGTGTTCTGTTGCTTCAGTCTGACTGTTTTAGCTTAACTGCTTTTGAAACTCTTTCTGGTACATTTTACTAAATAAATATTACTTCTTATGAGGAGCAGAGAAACATATGAGTAGCAGCCGAAGTCAAAAAGCATTTCAAGACTACAGAGTGTGAACACAGCGGTGTTTGGCCGTTTGGTGGTTAGTGAACCATTCAGTTCCTCTTTTTGGAGTAGAGAAAAAAACAACTTTGAACCAGGAAATAATATTTTGTCATGTTGAAAAATAATTTACTGATTTATTTTCTAATGATAATTTATGATTCTTATACGTTTCCATTAAAATTGGAAATGTTTGACATGGACGCTTGTGTCTTTGTTAGTTTCCTCTGATGCAGTTGTCATTTTCTTGCCCTGCGCCCACGTTGTCTAAATAGGAAATGCATTTGCACCAGTCTGTGCACCTATGGGCGTGTTGGTCTCAGAATGAGGTGAGGTCAGACGCATTGGTGGCGCGTTGCTATTTTCAGGCAGAAGAAAGCGATTGCGTCACTGACCAACAAAAACCAGGTCTGAAGTCACTGGCGCATATTTCACTGTTATTTTAAGACCGTGTCTCAATATTTTAATAGGCAGGTGCACAATGCGCGTACACTGTTACACACACAGGGACAGACAGCGGAACACAAACATACAGAAAAATAAAAGTATTACATCAACATATTAAAAAAATACATGTCATATTAGTTATTCATAACAGATTAAATAAGAATAAGCCTTCCACTGTTTGGGTGAGGGGGGATCAGCACCTTGGAGAGTGCCGCTGCAGACAGTCTTCATACAACTGTATGAAAGGTTAACATGATTAAAACAGTTTATGAACAATATTTAACTCATATTCTTGAGATGACACTGATCAGGTTTACATACTTTCAGCAGTTAAATCCCTGCTGAGTTTACCTGTTACCATTTTTAAAAGAACCTGATGGAAGGAGATGTGAAAATAGAGTGAGGTTTTGGTGTTTTTTGTGGAGAATGGATCTCAGAACCTCGTCTGCTTCTGGAGGAAAGATGCTCTGCTGCCACTTAGTGATTTTATCAACAAGAAGAGCATCTGAACATCTGTATTAATCTGTTAATGAATGTGGGTGATTCTTCCAGTGTCTATTACCCACAGCTGTTTATACTGTAGGACTGATGTGTTGATAAGTCTGCAGCCTCTGAGATGCTGCACAGAGCGCAGTGCCATTACACACAGCTGATCCCTATTTATTAAATCAGCTGATGACACAATCTTGTCCTGCAGCTCGTTGAACGAGCCACCAAACAAACATTAACCTGGAAAAGAGATTTAGCCGACAGATCGCTAATTAATGCTGCAGCACATTAAACAGCATGTTAGCATAACTGAAAATGTCACTTTGGATCGTTTAGATGCTTGTTTCATTATTGTTCCTCAAACTTCCTGTCAGCAACTCAGTCTGTCTATGACTTGTAGCTACAGCAGGTTTTTCTGTACAGTGTAACATGCAGACTGTCAGCTAATGTCAATCAAACACTGATACACACAAATCAACTTGTTCTTCATTCTGATACAAAACTACTAATAATATATTTAAAAATATGTTTACAATATTTTGACTTTAACGAGGGATTATTAAATGTGATTTTACTTCAACTTTGTTTTTGTTTTATTTTACTAATTGCTATTTTACTTTTACAATAACTAATGTATTGTAACAGCAGTAGTTAGTGGGAGTGTATTATGTTGCTAATAGAAGGAAAGAGTGATTATACAGACAAGTTTATTTGTATAACACATTTCAGCAACAGACAATTCAAAGTGTTTTAGATAAAACATAAAAGGAATCAAAGATAAAATGTAAAGGAACACACAACTTCATAAAAAGACATCTGGAGAAATAAAAGACAAATGAATGAGGACAAAGATGTAATTTAAAACAATCAAATCAAATCATTAGAACATTTTATAATTAATGATTCATCCATCGAGTCCTTCCTGACAGAATAAATCAAGTCAAATCACAGACTGGTTGAACTGGGCAGCTCCCAGTGTGACTCTGTGGATCAGTGTGGAAATGTTAATAATTGATTGCTGATTTGTTTTCCAACAGTGCTGCAGGATGGAAACATTGGTCTCATCAATGCACAAATCTCCGTTTATACAGGAACTGAAGGACAAAGTATCACAGTTAAATGTTACTTTACCACGACTGGAAGCTGGAAGTACTTCTGTAAGGTCGAATGTCAACAATACATTCTAGAAATGACTGGTGTCACTGTGAGCAGAGACAGATTCAGCATGAGATATTATAGGACAAGTGGAGGAAGTCGTCTGGATCTGACCATCACACAGCTGAGAAAATCTGACTCTGGACGTTACAGGTGTGGTTTGGACTATTACTGGTGGGCTCCATCCAAGCAGTTTGAGATCATCGTCAGAGATGGTGAGTTTCTACTGAAAGTCATGAAAATGTTTCTTCATGTGTCTGGAGGTCAGAGGAAACATTTTTCTGACTGCAGCTGATATTTTAATAACCTGATATTTGGTCTAACTAATCACTGTGAAGATTGATACAGTAAGTGTTCATTTACTGTCTCAGTGTTTTTAGGAATAAAAATAATAAAGTGACTATTTCAATTAAATGTTACCATCGTTTTTATAAGCAGCCGGTCAGCTAAAAGAGCATTTTAATTCTCTCATCAGGATTTATTTTGTATCAGTATGTTTCTTTTTTATTGTTCACAGCTCCGCCCCCTTCAAAACCAAAGTTTCCTGCACCACCACCATCACCACCACCAACAACAACACAGAGTTTCAGAAGAAGCTCCACATCTTCATCATCTTCCACTGAAACCAATGAACAGTCTAAACAGAAGCCAAATTTGCCAACAGCAGATGGAGATTCAGGTACATTTACCTTTGGAACTTTAGTGTAATGACCAAAACACTTCAAATATCTTTAATATTTTAGGTTCCTAAATCCTAAAAGTATCCACTGTTTGCCTTGATGACAGCTTTGCACAATAATTGTCAATATCTTAACCAGCTTTATGAAGTCGTCACCTGGAATGATTTTCTATTAACAAGATTCAAGATTTACTTTATTGTCGTTTATGAGTATTTGCATCACAGAATGAGACTAAATACTGTTTCTCACCAGCTCCTGTCAATGCATTAAAAAAAAAAATATATATATATATACATGTACTAAAAATGATCATACCTAAAATAAAAACCAAACAAATATATCAGACACAGTTGTATTGTGTCAGTGTAGTGTTGGTAAGCAGTAAATAGCTCTATTCAACTCTTCTAATAATCCATATTATGACATAAACTGATCAACTAAGTAAATAGAAACAATAGTCCATCATTACAGATCCAGAAAATGTCAAGAACTTTTAATGTTTATTTATATCTAGTTGCAAAAACTATGAGGACTGTCCTTTCTGAGAGGTTCTTCAATGAACCTTTTTGAGCTGAGAAGGTTCCTCCACAATGGCAATGAGGAGGAACCCAAAAGGTTCCTCAAGGCTCTTCTGCTGCTAATAGTGCAGGAAAGGAAGACCAAGAGTTACCTCTGCTGTTACCTTTGAATGAGGTGTATCCTAACTTGATCCAAACACAAACCTGTTTCTACTGTTTAATCTACAACAGGTGTGCTGCTGTACGTGGGTCTGACTCTGTTCATCTTCATGCTCCTGTTCTCCGTGGCTGTGCTGATACTCTGCAAGAAAAGAGCCTCTAAACCCAAAGGTGAACATCTGAAATCATTTCTAACAAACATTAAGACTGCTTCACCTGTTAATTTTCCTCAAACAAGCTTTCACATGTGAAACAAAGATGAATAATGTTCCTTAAGGTTTCAGGCAGAGACACAGTGTGCCTTCACAATAGTTCAAAACAGACCAAATTATGTTCAGGAGAACTTTACGAGGAAAATTGATTTTAAGTTCCTGATAAGTTTAGATGAAGTTGTTCAGTCTGTGAACCAAATACACAGTATTTAGTTTTCAGTCACTTTTTCATTCATTCATCACATTCAACTCAAACATCAGAACAACAACAAGACTGTCGCTATGTGTGAAAATGTTTTTAACCCGTCATCAGACTAATTTGACTAATCTTCAGAAGCTCAAACAGGAACGGACCAAAGTGTTTCCAGAAATGCCTCAAATGTCTCTCAGATGTTTTAGCAAGTACTTATTCTTCTGAACCTTGTTTTTCAGAACATCCTGAGGAAACAGTGTATGCTAATTTCACAGAGGTGAGTTTAAGTGAATTTGTGACATCTGAGCATCTTTAGTGTTTTGTGAAACCAGCTGATATTACAATTTTTTTCTGATTGCTGAGGCACTATCACCAGATATGAATCAATACAGTCACACAAACCATCATCTGAATAAACACACAACGCACCAACTACTCACTCACTGACAGTATAAATGAAGAACACTTGTGTTAATGGTTTCAAAGATAATGCTTCAAGAATCACTGTTAGTGTTTAAACATTCAGATTTAAGTGTAATACAAACCAAACCCATGTTCTTCTTCTTCTGCTGCAGACCAGCCGAGAGGAGACCAGAGCGGTTGACGGACAGAGCAGATCTGCTCCTGTGGAAAACTCAGCTGACTACAGCGTCACCACTGCTGCAGCATCCCGTCCTCTGAGAAAAGTAAGAAAAAACTGTGGCAGCATTTTAGCTCTGTGGTCAGAAAACAGTAGTGTACAATTAT
Source organism: Scomber scombrus (assembly GCF_963691925.1). Classification (NCBI taxonomy): domain Eukaryota; kingdom Metazoa; phylum Chordata; class Actinopteri; order Scombriformes; family Scombridae; genus Scomber; species Scomber scombrus. The sequence goes on along the minus strand of NC_084979.1, from coordinate 30,977,646 downwards.
TTTATTTAAGCTTGATTTTTGAAACGTGCTTAATTTGTTATTTAAATTCCACATTGATATGAAAAGTCTAAATTGTGTCACCTCACAATAATGACATAACCCTGAAGAAAATATAAAGACTTGACATTCATATAAGGGTCAATGATGTATAAGGATTTGCAACAACTCAATTTAAGAATAATAAAAACAAGCATATCTAATGCAGTATTTCAAACATTCAGAATGTTGTGTACCTGAAGATCCATATTATACATGTGAAATTAAGTGATTTTAGTGGGTTTTTCAAGATTAATTGGCACATCACTAAATTTATAATATGAATTTTCAGGTACACAACATTCTGAATGTTTGAACTACTGCATTAGATATGCTTGTTTTTGTCATTCTAAAATTGAGTTGTTGAAAATCCTTATACGTCATTGACCCATAAACCTTATATGTTTTGATTTTTTTGTCGATATTGTCAAAAAAGCAATAATTCCACTTCATGTTTAATATTGAGGTCTTAGCTATCTCAGCCAATCACTGTATGTGGTGGTTGCTCTCTGCTCGCCCCACCTCAGCTCCACCAGCTTCTATCCCAACATCTAGGTTTCCTTGTTCCAAACATCTGACAAAAGTGGCTTAAACACAAGATGGTAATCTGTCAGAGCTTTTGGGCTATTTATGTTGTTATTAGGACTAAAACTTGACATGCTGCTTCAGTGTCAAAATATAAACCTTGAGTTCTTTCTTTTCTTCCAGCCTGAAGACGACTCGAATGAACTCCTCTACACTCAGGTAGATTTTTCCAACAGAGCTGCCTCCTCACTCAACAGCGCCCCCTCTGGTCAGGCCGATAACGTTATCTACTCTGCGCCTCGGAGACGCACTGATGCCAAAGTAGATTCACAGCCTCTGTACTCAACTGTTACTCCACGGCAGAAGCTTTAATGCTGCTGACATCCTGTTTCCTCCAGCATGCTTCAGGTTAAGACTTTTACTACTTCAGTCAACCTAAAAGAAGCTTGAGGAGTAAGAATGGATTTTAATGTCTGTGGATGATAACTGTGAGTTTACATAATAATGATGATCCACTTTGAATGTTTCTGCTTACATCTGTATTTTATGACGTAGTTGTTCTATCACCCTTTGACTCTGATCTTTAGTTTCTCACTTCATCTGGTTTCCTTTTTAAATATCTGTTAAGTGTAATTGTTCTTTTTGTACTGTGATTGTTACAGACTGTCTCTCCACCTCCCTACACTTTTATTTTGAGTGTTATTCATTTGCCAGAAGAGAAGTTAAACAGATTTAACAATTTTAAAGATGATTTGATTGATAGCATTATTTTTATTTTCTATGGATATCACAATAACATCAATATTGTCAATTATTTACATCACAATAATAATGTAGTGAAAATCTGAATTCGTGCCGTTCTGCCTCTGGAGAACATTTTATCCAGTCTCGACCTCCTCCACTGGTTACCAGCAAAAAATGTAATAGATTTTAAGATTATTTATATATTTTTTAAAGAATGTGTTTTGTAAAGTTTATGCTTTTTGTGGTTTTCTCTTATTTATATACTGCCATGATGTTGAATATCTATGTTAAAAGGGAGTTTTTCCTTGCCTCTGCCACATGCTTGCTCATGAGGAAATGTTGGGTGTATTTAATTTAAATTTAAAGAATATGGTCTAGACCTGCTCTATGTGTAAAGGGACTACATCAATAAAGATTGATTGATTGAACAATGTTAAAGTTACAAAACTTGAAGTGAATGTTTGTGGAAATGCTCCCTTCAAAGGCGAGGGTGTCACCCTGCTCCGAACTCTTTGTTGTGATGCATTTATTACAAAAAATGAAGGATTAATGTAAGGGATGTGCTGCTTTTCTATTTTTGAAATATTAAACCTTTCAAGCAATTAATTTGTATTAACCATTCTGCTAATTATTTCCTTGTTTTGTCCATGAACTTTTAAAAAAAACAGTGAGATCCCATGGTGATGTCTTAAAATGTTGTTTGATAAAAAGTCCAAAATCCAAAGAAATTTAGTTTAATTTCATGTATGACAATGAAAAGCATCATATTATAGAGCTACTACTGGAGCAATACTATTTTCAAATGGGTATCTCAATCTGTGTGTGTAAATCAGATCTGTGTGTGCGTATCGAGATCTGTGTGTGCGGATTCAGATCTGTTTGTCTGTATTCAGATTTGCAAGTGAAGACAAATCTGCAAATGCATGCAAAGATCTATGAATGCATACACAGATCTGTAAGTGTACATGAATCTGTAAATGTCTGTCATCAGTTATAACTCAGGCAGGAGCTCTCTATTGGCTGTATTTTTACATGTGATTTTTGCTTCACTTCTGCCGTGGCAGATCTGCAAATGCGTGCAGCGATCCGCAAACTTATAGAAAAGATTTTTCTGTAACTTCACTTTTCCTTTGCATTGAGCTCAGGCTCACAGGCTCACGCTGCCTGGCTGCAGTAGCAGTACAGCCTACACACCACTAGTCGGCGCGTAGCACCCAGTGATGTTAAGCGTGTCATCATTGTTATAAGGAAGCGCGTGACTTCTCAGCTGTGTCCAGGTATTGGGTAATACAGGTAGACCAGAGCGAGAAATAGTGAATGTGATACGGACAATTAAAGTGGAGGAGGAGAGAGTGACCGAGAAACATCCAGAGAGGAGAAGGTCAGAAAGGCAAAAAAAAAAGAAATCTAAGAACTTTGACCATTAAGGACCTGCGGACACATCGGTGGTTTTCTAACCGGCGGAGGAACCGACGGAACGGAGAGTGAAAGCAGACAGGTGAGTAACATCAGCTCTGCTGTGCTTCACATAAACAGTAATGTTACCTGTCTGGACATTCAGCTCACTGTCTACTTTGTCAAGATATGCTGTTATTGTGATGTTAGCTGTAAAGTAGCAGCAGAGTTGTTACTACAGCTGTCTGACTCTGCACGTTAACAGGCAGCTAACGTTAGCAGTGTGCTAAGGTACAACCAAACATTAGCTGATGTTAGCTGTGAACTTGCTGTGCTATGCAGGTGCTCTGTGTATCTGGTGTTTGTTCACTGCTTTCAAGTGTTTATGAAGACCTATAAACACAGGTTTGCTATCACATTAAGATTATTTCGAGTGATACAAAATGCTATGTTTTCCTTAGCTGTAACTCTTACTGTAGTTTTGTCAAATCAACCTGAACAGTTAAATCCTGATGACCCAAATTTTCTTGCACCTCAGGTGTGCCTGCACCATCCACTGAAGAGCTTTTTAGGACACAGGTCAGCAGAGGTACAGGTGACACTTGGCCTCAATTATGAAAAAAATAAAATCAGCAAATAATTTGCTCCACACAGTTGTTTCAATCCCCAGACATACGGATTTTTTTACACATACACAAATCTGAACACACACACACACAGATCTGATTACACACACACAGATTGAGATACGCATTTGTAAATAGTATTGCTCCAATAGTAGCTCCATAAAAAGGCAGTTCGTGTGGACCTGCATGATTACAGCCCAATAGCCCTCACTCCAGTGATCATGAAGTGCATCTACAAACTAGTCCTGCACCACATTAAAACCAGCCCCCCCCCTCCCACATTCGTCCCTCGTCAGGTTGCTTACAGAGTTAATAGATCCAGATATTTACTGACCCTTTAAGTAATTTGTGACTGCTTTACTAGTCCTTACCTGAAAATATACACAGACAACAATGTTCTGCTTTCCTCTAGCTCAGCATTTAATACCATCATCTCAGACATCTTAAGCAGCAAACTACAAGACTTAGACCTCTCCATCCCCATCTGCACATGGATCAAAGACTTCCTCACAAACCACCTGCAGAGTTAAAATTGGTCCTCACATCTCTTCCTCCACCACACTAAGGGTTGGCGCACCCCAATGTTGTGTGCTCCTCCTCTTGTACTCATACACCTACGACTACACACTAGCCCACTTGTCCAACACAATGAACAAATTCGCTGATGACACAACTAAACTGTCTTCTGGCTAATCGCTGGGGAAGATGAGTCAGCATATAGGGACGAGATTCAGAGACTGTCTGATTGGTGGAAGTCAATCTACTTATCTATCTAAAATAATTATTTCATAATAGAAAACATTGCACTAATCCTTGCAGCTCTGAAACCTTGCATGCATTTGCAGAGCTGCATTATAAATAAACAGGGGGAGGAGAGCAGAGCTGTGTGTGGTTGTTTGGAGGAGGGACTCCATCATTTAGAGAAGTGAGCGATTTAGAGAAGTGAGAGAAGAAGAGAAGTTCCTGGTTTGCATGTGAAGACGGAAGAAAGGATTAAACTATCGGAGCGTAAGATGAAAGTTTGTCACACTTTGATCTGCTTTTTCTTCTTCAGTGAGTACATTCACTTCTTATTTCTTTATATTATGTTATGTTCTTTATTTAAAGTTGGGGTGAGGGATACATGTGAACACATTTCTGTGGTTAAACATGATGAACAGTCACTTTAAGATGTCAATCATTAGCAGCACTTGTTGTAACATTGAAGGGTTTACACACTGAGAATTATTATTAATTCTTGTTATTTTTGCATGCAAACAGGTTTTACTTCAGTTCATTTGACAGTTTGTGAGTCTTTATAACAGTGACAGTAGAGAGTAGACAGGAAACAGACAGGGTTCTGTGCAGAGAGGCCGTAGTCAAACCACGGATGTGGAAGTTATCTTGCGTCTTGGTCAATGAGCTACCGGCTCACATCCAGAAATGATCCTTTTCACATTAATCTAAAATCAACTCTTCTAACTGTGTTTGTTTTATATGAAGCAGAATTCAGTTTCTTTGTGTTGTATTTTTGACCTTATTCATAACAAAGTGTGTGTTCTGTTGCTTCAGTCTGACTGTTTTAGCTTAACTGCTTTTGAAACTCTTTCTGGTACATTTTACTAAATAAATATTACTTCTTATGAGGAGCAGAGAAACATATGAGTAGCAGCCGAAGTCAAAAAGCATTTCAAGACTACAGAGTGTGAACACAGCGGTGTTTGTCCGTTTGGTGGTTAGTGAACCATTCAGTTCCTCTTTCTGGAGCTGTGAAAAAAACCCTTTGAACCAGTGAATAATGTCTTGTGTTGCGGAGAAACTCAGAAAAATAATTGACTTCTATGTATTGAAACAGGATGTGTTTGGTGAATCTGATGATGTGTTTCATTTAGTTTTATATTCTTTTTTCCTCCAACTGTGTGAAAGTGTTAAAGAGAAATGAACACGGCGCACAGGTGGTCGAGTGGTTAGAGGGCATGCCACATACCTGTGCTGCATGTCACCCCCCCCCCTCTCCTGTTTCCTGCCTGTCCACTGTTAAATAAAGGCGCCTGTGCCGAAAAAATCGTTTAAAAGGAATAAATATACAAATGAAAATAAATTGGATCAGTGACTAAAATGTTGTTTTGAATGAACTTTTTCCATTGATATACTTTGTTTGTTCAGTTAGGGACAATCAGTCAATCATATTTCATATTATCATTCAAATAAAAAAGGAAAAAAACATATTCTAAATAATTTGATTTAATGAATACATTGTCTAGTTTTAGATGATTACAATTAATATTGTTCCATCATCCACTTATGTAGCTGGAGCAGAGGACAAAGGGGAAATTACATCACTTTACTGCCTTTAAAACCAGGAAGACAACACTAATGCTATATTATGATATTACAATATTCAGTATTTAAGAAGATATCTAATTTCATATCATGATATTAATATAATATCGATATATTGCCCAGCCTAAAGCTGGAGTCCTTATTTCAATTCAACCATAGACTGTATATAAGAAATGGACGTAACATCCTTGACGTCACCCATTGGTTTGTGGACTGCTGCTCGGAGGCCAATAGTTTCGGATCTGGGCAGCGCCATCTTGAAAATTTCAGATGCATGCTGGGAAAAATAAAAACAGGGATTCTACTTATATGGGCATCAGGAGGAGCATGAGGCGCCCTCCTGAACCTGTGAACCAATCAACCTGTCAATCAGGACGTAGCCACGCCCTAATGCATACCCTGCTTTATCGTCACATATAAAATCAGGGAGGCCAAAATGTCCCAAATGAACATCATACTGCATTGAAGAAGGCTTTAAACTAGCGATTGAGACCATAAACACATTTTGAAAATGTTTACTGAGGTTAGAAATCAAGTGAGAAGTTTGTGAATTCTCCATTGACTTGTATAGAGACGGAAGTCCTTTTGACACCAAAACGGTCGCCCCCTGGACGACCGGAACTCCCCGCCTGAATTCAACATATAAAATCAATAACAACAAAGTGGCAGATGGAGTCACAGACTTCTTCTTATCTAACTTATAAACATGAAAAGAGACACATCTTGTCCTGCAGCTCGTTGAACGAGCCACCAAACAAACATTAACCTGGAAAAGAGATTTAGCCGACAGATCGCTAATTAATGCTGCAGCACATTAAACAGCATGTTAGCATAACTGAAAATGTCACTTTGGATCGTTTAGATGCTTGTTTCATTATTGTTCCTCAAACTTCCTGTCAGCAACTCAATCTGTCTGTGATTTGTAGCTACAGCAGGTTTTTCTGTACAGTGTAACATGTAGACTGCCAGCTAATGTCAATCAAACACTGATACACACAAACCAACTTGTTCTTCATTCTAATACAAAACTACTAATAATATATTTAAAAATATGTTGACATTATTTTGACTTAAAAGAGGGATAATTAAATGTGATTTTACCTCAACTTTGTTTTTGTTTTATTTTATTGCTATTTTACTTTTACAATAACTAATGTATTGTAACAGCAGTAGTTAATGGGAGTGTATTATGTTGCTAATAGAAGGAAAGAGTGATTATACAGACAAGTTTATTTTTATAACACATTTCAGCAACAGACAATTCAAAGTGCTTTAGATAAAACAAAAAATGTAAAAGAAACAAAAAACTTCATAAAAAGACATCTGAACAAATGAATGAGGACAAAGATGTAATTTAAAACATTCAAATTAAATCAAATCATCAGAAAAATGTGAGAATTCATGCTGCATCCATCGAGTCCTTCCTGACAGAATAAATCAAGTCAAATCACAGACTGGTTGAACTGGGCAGCTCCCAGTATGACTCTGTGGATCAGTGTGGAAATGTTAGTTATTGACTGTTGATTTGTTTTTTTTCCAACAGTGCTGCAGGATGGAAACATTGGTCTCATCAATGCAGAAATCTCCATTTATACAGGAACTGAAGGACAAAGTATCACAGTTCAATGTAACTTTACCACGACTTCATGGTGGAGATACTTCTGTAAGGTCGAATGTAAACAATACATTATTACAACGTATGATGACAGTTATCAAAGAGACAGGTACAGACTAAGATATTATGAGACAAGTACAGGAAGTCGTCTGGATGTATCCATCAGACAGCTGAGAAAATATGACTCTGGACATTACAGGTGTGGTTTGTACAGATTTGCCCTACAAGATCCATACCAGGACTTTAAGATCATCGTCACAGATGGTGAGTTTCTACTGAAAGTCATGAAAATGTTTCTTCATGTGTCTGGAGGTCAGAGGAAACATTTTTCTGACTACAGCTGATATTTTAATAACCTGATATTTGGTCTAACTAATCACTGTGAAGATTGATACAGTAGGTGTTCATTTACTGTCTCAGTGTTTTCAGGAATGAAAATAATAAACTGACTATTTCAATTAAATGTTGCCATCGTTTTTATAAGCAGCCGGTCAGCTAAAGGAGCATTTTATTTCTCTCGTCAGGATTTATTTAGTATCAGTGTGTTTCTTTTCTCTTGTTCACAGCTCCGTCCACTTCAAAACCAAACGTGACTGTCAGACCTGCCGCTTCCACTGAAACCACTGAACAGTCTGAACAGGAGAAAAATGATACAACAGGTGGAGGTTCAGGTACATTTGAAATTTAACATAAAACACTTACTTTGTTGCTACTTGATAATACTACATGTATTTTAAAAAAAATAGTTTTGATGTTTCTCTTATTGTTTTACAAAGTAGAAAACATAGAAATAAAGAAAAACCCTTGAATGAGGAGGTGTATCCAAACTTGATCCAAACACAAACCTGTTTCTACTGTTTAATCTACAACAGGTGTGCTGCTGTACGTGGGTCTGACTCTGTTCATCTTCATGCTCCTGTTCTCCGTGGCTGTGCTGATACTCTGCAAGAAAAGAGCCTCTAAACCCAAAGGTGAACATCTGAAACCATTTCTAACAAACATTAAGCCTGTTTCATATTTGTGTCAAACAAGCTTTCACATGTGAAACAAATATTCTCTCTACTCAACTATGTGCAGTTTGTACTCAGCTGGTCTATTTTCAAGATGAATAATGTTCCCTAATATTTCAGGCAGAGACACAGTTTGCCTTCACAATAGTTTAAATTTGACCAAATTATGTTCAGGAGAACTTTTACGATGAAAATTGATTGTCAGTTCCTGATAAGTTTGGATTAGTCCATGTTGGTTTGTGTCTAAGTTCAGTCTGTGTGTTTATTTACCACAAACTGTCCAACTGCCAAATTCACATAAATAAAGCCAGGTGTACATTTACTTCACAATTGTGCAGAAAACACCTTTTAAAGTTTGGGTTAGCAAGCTCTGGCTAAGTATAAAAGCTGCAGTTCTAGCTACTCCTAGTTATAGATTAGTGGCTGAAAGGAGCAAATAGTTGAAGAACAAACAAAATACACAGTATTCAGTTTTCAGTCTCCTTTTCATTAATTCATCACATTCAACTCAAACATCAGAACAACAACATGACTGTTACTATGTGTGAAAAATGTTTTTAACCCATCATCAGACTAATTTGACTGATTTTGGGAAGTGTTTCCAGGAACATTTTGGTCAGAAAGGCCTCAAATGTCTCTCAGATGTTTTAGCATGTACTTATTCTTCTGAACTTTGTGTTTTTCAGAACATCCTGAGGAAACAGTGTATGTTAATGTCACAGAGGTGAGTTTAAGTGAATTAGTGACATCTGAGCAGCATTAGTGTTTGTGAAACCAGCTGATATTAATACAAACCAAATCCATCCTCTTCTTGTTCTGCTGCAGACCAGCCGAGAGGAGATCAGAGAGAGCGACGGACAGAGCAGATCTGCTCCTGTGGAAAACTCAGCTGACTACAGCGCCGTCACTGCTGCAGCATCCCGTCCTCTGAGCAAAGTAAGAAAAGACTGTGCTTTGTCAGTTATTTGTCTTTAAAGAAAAGTAAATGTTAAGACTAAAACAGTCTATACGATATAAACCTTGAGTTCTTTCTTTTCTTCCAGCCTGAAGACGACTCGATTGAACTCGTCTACACTCAGGTAGATTTTTCCAACAGAGCTGCCTCCTCACTCAACAGCGCCCCCTCTGGTCAGGCCGATACCGTTATCTACTCTGCGCCTCGGAGACGCACTGATGCCAAAGTAGATTCATAAGCTCTGTACTCAACTGTTACTCCACGGCAGAAGCTTTAATGCTGCTGACATCCTGTTTCCTCCAGCATGCTTCAGGTTAAGACTTTTACTACTTCAGTCAACCTAAAAGAAGCTTGAGGAGTAAGAATGGATTTTAATGTCTGTGGATGATAACTGTGAGGTTTACGTAATGATGATGATCCACTTTGAATGTTTCTGCTTACATCTGTATTTTATTACGTAGTTGTTGTATCAGCCTTTGACTCTGATCTATAGTTTCTCACTTCATCTGGTTTCCTTTTCAAATATCTGTTAAGTGTAATTGTTCTTTTTGTTCTGTGATTGTTACAGACTGTCTCTCCACCTCCCTACACTTTTATTTTGAGTGTAATTCATTTGCCAGAAGAGAAGTTAAACAGAGTTAACAAACTTAAAGATGATTTGATTGATAGCATTATTTTTATTTTCTATGGATATCACAATAATATCAATATTGTCAATTATCTTTATCACAATAATAATGTAGTGAAAATCTGAAATCGTGCCGTTCTGCCTCTGGAGAACATTTTATCCAGTCTCGACCTCCTCCACTGTTTACCAGAAAAAAAATTAATTAGATTTTAAGATTATTTATATATTTTTTAGGTAGTGTTTTGTAAAGTTTATGCTCTTTGTGGTTTACTCGTATTTATATGCTGCCATGATGTTGAATATCTATGTTAAAGGGAGTTTTTCCTTGCCTCTGCCACATGCTTGCTCATGAGGAAATGTTGGGTGTATTTAATTTAAATTGAAAGAATACGGTCTAGACCTACTCTATGTGTAAAGGGGCTATATCAATAAAGATTGATTGATTGAACAATGTTAAAGTTACAAAACTTGAAGTTAATGTTTGTAGAAATGCTCCCTTCAAAGGCGAGGGCGTCACCCTGCTCCGAACTCTTTGTTGTGATGCATTTATTACAAAAAATGAAGGATTAATGTAATGTGCTGCTTTTCTATTTTTTAAATAATAAACGTTTCAAGCAATTCATTTTATTAACCATTCTGCTGATTTATTTCCTTGTTTTGTCCATAAACTTAAAAAAACCCCAGTGAAATCCCATGGTGATGTCTTAAAATGTTGTTTGATAAAAAGTCCAAAATCCAAAGTTCATATATGACACTAAAAAGCGTCATATTATGTAGCTACTACTGGAGCAATAATATTTTCAAATATGTATCTCAATCTGTGTGTGTGTGTGTGTGTGTGTGTGTGTGTGTGTGTGTGTGTGTGTGTGTGTGTGTGTGTGTGTGTGTGTGTGTGTGTGTGTGTGTGTGTGTGTGTGTGTGTGTGTGTGTGTGTGTGTGTGTGTGTGTGTAAAAAAATCAGTTTGTCTGTATTCAGATTTGCAAGTGAAGACAAATCTGCAAATGCATGCAAAGATCTATGAATGCATACACAGATCTGTAAGTGTACATAAATCTGTAAATGTCTGTCATCAGTTACAACTCAGGCAGGAGCTCTCGATTGGCTGTCTTTTTACACGTGACTTTTGCTACACTTCTGCCGTGGCAGATCTGCAAATGCGTAGAAAACCTTCACTTTTCCTTTGCATTGAGCTCAGGCCTCACGCTGCCTGGCTGCAGTAGCAGTACAGCCTACACACCACTAGTCGGCGCGTAGCACCCAGTGATGTTAAGCGTGTCACCATTGTTGTAAGGAAGCGCGTGACTTCTCAGCTGTTTCCAGGTATTGGGTAATACAGGTAGACCAGGGAGGCCAGAGCGAGAAACAGTGAATGTTGTACGGACAATTAAAGTGGAGAAGGAGAGAGTGACCGAGAAACATCCAGAGAGGAGAAGGTCAGAAGGACAAAAAAAGAAATATAAGAACTTTGACCAGACAAGGACCTGCGGACACATCGGTGGTTTTCTAACCTGCGGAGGGACCGACGGACCGGAGAGTGAAAGCGGACAGGTGAGTAACATCAGCTCTGCTGTGCTTCACATAAACAGTAATGTTACCTGTCTGGACATTCAGCTCACTGTCTACTTTGTCAAGATATGCTGTTATTGTGATGTTAGCTGTAAAGTAGCAGCAGAGTTGTTACTACAGCTGTCTGACTCTGCACGTTAACAGGCAGCTAACGTTAGCAGTGTGCTAAGGTACAACCAAACATTAGCTGATGTTAGCTGTGAACTTGCTGTGATATGCAGGTGCTCTGTGTATCTGGTGTTTGTTCACTGCTTTCAAGTGTTTATGAAGACCTATAAACACAGGTTTGCTATCACATTAAGATTATTTTGAGTGATACAAAATGCTATGTTTTCCTTAACTGTAACTCTTACTGTAGTTTTGTCAAATCAACCTGAACAGTTAAATCCTGATAGTTTTTACTCCGTTGTGCTTTGTTACACATACAGATTGATACATACAAAAATAGATTTACTTAATTGAACCCAAATTTCTTGGAAAATCTTGACTTAGAGCATCAGGCATTGCATAAGAAAATAAAATATACAATAAATCAACATCAAAAAATGTAGAAATGTATGTTTAAAGAAAACAGATTGTGTGAACAGTGAACAACCAGACACTGAACACCACAAAGACCAAAGAGTTAATACTGGACTTCAGGAGGAAATGTGGCACAGATCTTGCCGCTCTCTGTACGTCTAATATCCAAAGGCCTCTCCTGGTCAGCCAACACCACAGCAACCATCAAGAGAGCAGAGCAAAGACTGCACTTCATGAGAGTGCTAATGAGGCTGAACACCAAAAAGAAGCTGCTGGTGGCCTTTTACCAGGCGACCATAGAGAGCCTGCTAACTTACTGCATGATGGTGTGATACGCAGGCTGCTCTTCTGCAGATAAGAAAGCGCTCCAGAGAGTGGTGAAGACTGCAGAGAACATCATTGGCTGCCTACTGCTCTCTCTGGAGGACATCACTACATCACACTACCTCAGTAGAGCCACCAACATTATCAAAGACTCCACCCACCCAGGTCACCACCTCTTTGAACTGTTGCATGTATTTGCAGACCTGCAGTATAAATAGAGGCAGAGGGGAGGAGAGTAGAGCTGTGTGCATGTTTGTGGTTGTTTGGAGGAGGGACTCCATCATTTAGAGAAGTGAGCGACAAGTTCCTGGTTTGCAAGTGAAGACGGAAGAAAGGATTAAACTATCGGAGCGTAAGATGAGAGTTCGTCACACTTTGATCTGCTTTTTCTTCTTCAGTGAGTACATTCACTTCTTATTTCTTTATATTATGTTATTCTTTATTTAAAGTTGGGGTGAGGGATACATTTGCAAACATTTCTGTGGTTAAACATGATGAACAGAGTCACTTTAAGATGTCAATCATTAGCAGCACTTGTTGTAACATTGAAGGGTTTACACACTGAGAATTATCAGTAATTCTTGTTATTTTTGCATGCAAACAGGTTTAACTTCAGTTCATTTGACAGTTTGTGACTAAGTCTTTATAACAGTGACAGTAGAGAGTAGACAGGAAACAAGTGGTGTGTTTGGAGAGACCGTAGTCAAACCACAGATGTGGAAGTTATGTTGCGTCTTGGTTAATGAGCTACCGGCTCACATCCAGAAATGATCCTTTTCACATTGATCTAAAATCAACTCTTCTAACTGTGTTTGTTTTATATGAAGCAGAATTCAGTTTCTTTGTGTTGTATTTTTGACCTTAATCGTAACAAAGTGTGTGTAGTGGAGACAACAATAATGTGCTCAGGCTGGGAGCTAGTTCAGAGTTTATCACTAGGTTCACCCAGGGGTGTCGGCCAGAACACTACTTAAGGCCACGTTGTCTGGAGTAAAGAGGAATAAAGGGCTGAGAGACGTGGTTATGTTGTTCACTCCTTTCTTTACTTCTCCTTTGCAGCAACACATACATATTTTCCAGTGCTCATGCAGTAACAGCAGGATATTACTGCTGTGGTTATTCTGTAAAGAAAGAATAACAAATATACACATTCATTTCACCCATATGCAGTAATAGGCATAATATTACCAACCTTATATAAACAATAATTGGAAACAGAAAGTAATCAAATGATTACAATTTACATTCCTCCCCCTCTCTCTCTCTCTCTCTCTCTCTCTCTCTCTCTCTCTCTCTCTCTCTCTCTCTCTCTCTCTCTCTCTCTCTCTCTCTCTCTCTCTCTCTCTCTCTCTCTCTCTCTCTCTCTCTCTCTCTCTCTCTCGGGCTGCTGTGCGCACTCCCGCGGCCAGAAATCAGATTCTGGCAGACGATCACTTTTTGGCACGACACCGGCACACACGACTTGCGAGACCTCCTCTTGCGAGGGGCAGGCGTGCGGTGTGTACTAGTGCACACTGGGTAATGTAGTATAGCCATAGGAATATGAGTTTCACGAATCGCAAAGAGAGAAATAGAACAGGACAGGGTACTATGAGCTCATGAGAAGTCCCGGTACGCCGTAAAAAGTCCCGGTACGCCAGAGGCTAAAATTGAGAAGTGCCGGTACTCCGTACCGGTGCGTACCGGCCCACTTAAAGCACTGGTTGTGACAGTGTTTAACCCACCTTAAGCTTCCTTGTGTGTGTGAGAGCCGGTATCAGTGAAAACATGGAGCGGAGTTTCATTGATTTGGGTTTTCTCCATAGACTGTATATAAAATGGACGTAACATCCGTGACATCACCCATTGGTTTGTGGACTGCTGCTTGGAAGCAAATAATTTCGGATCTTGGCAGCGCCATCTTAAAATATTCCAGTGCATGCCGGGTAAAAAAAAACCACGGATTCTACTTATATGGGCATCAGGAGGAGCAAGAGGCGCCCTCCTGAACCTGTTAACCAATCAACCTGTCAATCACGACGTAGCCACGCCCTAATGCATACCCTGCTTTATTTTCAAATATAAAATCAGGGAGGCCAAAATTTCACAAATGAACACCATACTGCATTGAAGAAGGCTTTAAACTAGCGATTGAGACCATAAACACATCTTGAAAACGTTTACTGAGGTTAGAAATCAAGTGAGAAGTTGGTGAATTCTCCATTGACTTGTATAGAGACGGAAGTCCTTTTGACACCAACAGTCGCCCCCTGGTGGCCTTTTGATAGAATGCAGTTTTAAGTTACTTCCGCGTTGGCCTCATTTCAGAGGACCAGAACTCCCCGCCTGGTTTTCTCTCAATAAGCAAGCGGAACGGATTCAATACTGAAACCAGTGCTGAGTGGATAGACTGATTTACTGACTTTTGACATGGTAAAAGAAAGAGTGAGAAATATCAGCGTGGCGTGAGTTGGCTCTAAATTACCAGCACTGAATAAACAGGTACCTAACAGCAGATCAGACATAAAAGCCCTGTGTAGGCAACAGTATTAATATTTTAACCCTTGACTTTGGGGCCTTTTCTACAGTGTTTGTTCTGTTGCTTCAGTCTGACTGTTTTAGCTTAACTGCTTTTGAAACTCTTTCTGGTACATTTGACTAAATAAATATAACTTCTTATGAGGAGCAGAGAAACATATGAGTAGCAGCCGAAGTCAAAAAGCATTTCAAGACTACAGAGTGTGAACACAGCGGTGTTTGGCCGTTTGGTGGTTAGTGAACCATTCAGTTCCTCTTTTTGAAGCTGAGAGAAAAAAAGTCCAACCAGTAAATAATATTTTTTCATGCGGAGGAATTCTTAAAGTTTCCATTAACAATAGTGAATGTTTGACATGGAATCAGCAGCAATCAACATCAATTAATAAGATCATCTGTTTTAAAACAAGATAGTGTTGATGAGATCTAATGTTAATTAAATGTTGAGAAGATAAAGGTTAAAAAGCAAAGATTCATTAGAAATGACATTTAAAATATATGTTGAGTTTTCGATTCTTTTATGTATGTTAGCATAACTGAAAATGTCACATTGGATCGTTTAGATGCTTGTTTCATTATTGTTCCTCAAACTTCCTGTCAGCAACTCAATGGGCCAGATGCAAGAATATGTTCGTATTTTTCTTCTTAAATCTGTCGTACTTTTTTTGTGAGGTGGAATTTACGAGTGAGCCACGTTGGATTCACCAAACACTAGTATCACCAGGAAATCGTAGTAAATGACCTTCGTAAACATGATGAATCCCACCTGTTCTAAATGAACGCGTGTTCCCGAGAATAGTAAATTAACATGAATGACGACCCCAAAATACCATATATGGTCAGACGACCGACAGGTTGTAGAGAAGCTCCATTCATGAAAATTGCACTAAAGACTAAAAATAAGAACTTCACGTGCTCTCAGACTGAGGCCCCGCTCTCAGAAATAGATCAACAGAAGCACATATTATTATTTAGTGTTAGTGGAATTAAAGGTCCTGAGAAAGACAAAGAATGAGGAAAAATGACCCGTGCTGTGAACGCTGTCTCAGCTGTTGCACCATCACAGAAATAAAAACAAAAATGACTGAACATGAATTATGCCAGTGGATGTCATCAGCCAGGGAGTTAAACTATTACTTCAATAAGCAATATTTCAATTAAATGAATAACAGTTATTAATTAATAGTCAGTTTATATTGTGGAAAAGTAACTGTGGACAAGTCGCTTTGTAGTTTCGGCCGCTAATATTTATATTGTAAGCTTGCATTATATCATAGTTTCAATTGTCAATTCAAATGACTGATATATCTACCTAAATTGTTAAATAGCCTACTTCTTTATACTAAATAGCCTAATAATTTTACAAACAGAGTAATGTCATCATGATTATGGATTCAGAAGTGCAATTTAATGAACGGGACATAGTGTACACTTGCTCACAGCCTACATCCCCTGTAGTTTACACCCGTTACTCAGGGGTCTCTAAAATACTGACAATATAATAATCGCTCAGCCTGCGGATCGACATTATTCATTTCTCTGTTAAGTGGTAGTCAGCATACAGTGATGTTAAAAAGAAGCTCAACTGCTGATGTTACACCTGCTGCTAGATTGCTGTCAACGCAGGGCAAGCTGGCAGAAGAAGTTGGACATGAGGGTACCCGTGTGGAGGTGTTATGTGTTCATTAAGTGATTATCATATCTTGCTTATAGTATGTCAACCCCCCCCCCCCCCCCCGGAAAAATTTGAGTTACCCCAAAAGACATGATATCGTTGGCACACTGCCATTGGACAATTACACAGTAACAGTCATGTTTTATTGCTTTGGAGGACTGCAGGTTGGTTGTGCGTGACAGGTACGACAGGTCTGCATCACTCGTAAATTTTGTTAGTACCTAAGAGAAAATCCAAAATACAAGAAAATTGGTGAATGCGGCAAATCCTCGTAAATCACTCGTACGCATGGTTTAAGAACGAATCTGTGCGTACGAGTGGTTCTTGCATCTGGCCCATTCTGTCTATGACTTGTAGCTACAGCAGTATTTTTCTATACAGTGTAACATGCAGACTGCCAGCTAATGTCAATCAAACACTGGTACACACAAATCATGTTCTTCATTCTAATACAAAACTACTAATAATATACTTAAAAATATATAATATTATTTTGACTTTAAATGTTTTTTTTGTTTTACTAATTCAAACTAATAAATGTATTGTAACAGCAGTAGTTAGTGGGAATGTGTTGCTGAAATAGAAGGAAAGAGTGATTATACAGACAAGTTTATTTTTATAACACATTTCAGCAACAGACAATTTAAAGTGCTTTAGATAAAACATAAAAAGAATCAAAGACAAAATGTAAAAGAAAAGCAAAACTTCATAAAAAGACATCTGGAGAAATTAAAGTCAAATGAATGAGGACAAAGATGTAATTTAAAACATTTAAATTGAATCAAATCATCAGAAAAATTTGAGAATTAATGCTGCATCCATCGAGTCCTTCCTGACAGAATAAATCAAGTCAAATCACAGACTGGTTGAACTGTGAACTGGGCAGCTCCCAGCATGACTCTGGATCAGTGTGGAAATGTTAATTATTGATTGTTTTGTTTTTCCAACAGTGCTGCAGGATGGAAACATTGGTTTCATCAATGCACAAATCCCCTTTTATACAGGAACTGAAGGACAAAGTATCACAGTTCAATCTTACTTTCACAGGTATGGAAGTTGGATGTACTTCTGTAAGGTCGAATGTAAAGAATACATTCTGACAACAAAGGATTACAGTGCTCAAAGAGGCAGATACAGCATGACATATTCTAAGACAAGTACAGGAAGTCGTCTGGATGTGACCATCACACAGCTGAGAAAATCTGACTCTGGACGTTACAGATGTGGTCTGTACACCTATTACTGGACATATCTCTACCAGGACTTTGAGATCATCGTCAAAGATGGTGAGTTTCTACTGAAAATCATGAAAATGTTTCTTCATGTGTCTGGAGGTCAGAGGAAACATTTTTCTGACTGCAGCTGATATTTTAATAACCTGATATTTGGTCTAACTAATCACTGAAAAGATTGATACAGTAAGTGTTCATTTACTGAGCACTCTCCGCACATCTCTACCCCAACCGGTCGAGGCAGATGGCCGCTCTCTTTGAGTCTGGTTCTGCCTGAAGTTTCTTCCTGTTAAAAGGGAGGTTTTTTTCTTGCCACTGTCACCAAGTGCTGCTCATGTGGGAATGTTGGTTCTCTTTAAATTAGGGCCGGGACTCGATTAAAAATAAAAAAATATAAAAATTAATCTAATTAATTAGAGGCTTTATAATTAATTAATCAAAATTAATCACATTTTAATCACATATAAATATTTGACCTGAGAACAGTGAGAAGTAATTTTTTTCACATGGCTTTTTAATATACCATTGAATAATGACTGAATACATAAGCTTCAGCAACACAAATATTGTTTATTTTTGTTCAAGTCCAACAGACCAGTGCTATTTTTGCCATTAAGTGTAGCAATAGCATATTTAGAAATATAGTACATATCAGAAATTAGCTAGCTACCACAATAGCGTCCATGCTAGCTGCTATATGTTTTGCATTGAGGTGATACTTGAGGCTCGATGTGCTGCGGTGATATTAGAGATGGCCCGTTCGCGAATGAATCAGTTCAAACGAACGACTCTTTAAAACGAACGAACTGACCTGATTCCCCGTTTCACTACTCTCTCGTTCTTTCGTTCGCTATGTTCACTGTTAAGTTATCAGAGTGGTGAAGAGGGACTGAGAAAGCCAGCCAATCGTAGGTTGTCTGTTGAGTCACTCGCTCTCAAGTTGCGTTCACAGACACGCAGGAAGGATACTGTTCTGTTGAAGCACACTATTTCGGGGTGTTAGCGAATGTTAAGCTAAATGCTAGCTTTCCTGAGTGTCTTTGAACGCATCTTGAGAGCGAATCACTGACTGAACGAGACCGACTGAGATGATTGAACGGAGTGACTGACTGAACGAGACCGACAGGAGAGATATGAACGGAGTGACTGACTGAACGAGACCGACAGGAGAGATATGAACAGACTTAAGTATCTGGGTAATCTCTCTTTTTTAATAACACACATAACAGTAACGTGGCCCAGTTCGTTACAATATATCTGCCAAGCTTTTAAACATGTTTGTCAGCATATTGGGTCTTTATTTCTTTATTTAGTAGCCCTTGCTAAAAGTGAACAAAAAATGAAGACAATAAATTAGCTGATTTAGCCGGAGTCTACTCTCTATTTACCTTCAATACATGTACATTTAATGTGAAGGTGTAAACACATTAGCCACTGTTGTATTGTACATAATCATGAAGTTGCAGCTATGTATTTACTTTGAACTACTGTGTTGTGTTGACCGTTAGCACGATCGTTTGAGAACGAGGAGCTGAGAACCGTGCATTATGATTCACCGTTAAACAACGTTGTACCGGAAATACGACTGAACGAACTAATGAACGAACTATATGAACCGATTCTTCCAGCTGAACTGACCGACGGGAACTGAATCTCGACAACGAATCATGAAATCCATCACTAGGTGATATGCGAATTCCTTGTTGCATAGCTTGCACACAACCATGCTCTTATCCACGGGGCCAACCAAAGCGGTCTCATCAGCTACTTTGTTCTTGTTCACTGTGGTTTGTTGTTGTCTGAACTACGCTAGTTGGTGCTCCAGTTTAATCGGTCCGCCTGAAACTCATCCAGTGAGAAACGTTCCGCGGTGCAAAAATGAGTATGATTAAAATGCGTCAATTTTTTTAACGCGTCAATTATTGTGTAATTAATTAATCTTAATTAACGCGTTAAAGTCCCGGCCCTACTTTAAATTAAACCTGAAGAGTACGGTTTAGAAACTGCTCTGTGTAAAGTACCTTGAGATGAATTTGTTGTGATTTGGCGCTGTACAAATAAAGATTGATTGACTGAAGAAAAAAATAAAATTATAAACTGACTAATTCAATTAAATGTTGTTTTTTTTTTTTAAAAAGTAGCCAGTCAGCTAAAGGAGCATTTTATTTCTCTCATCAGGATTTATTTTGTACCAGTGTGTTTCTTTTTTATTGTTCACAGCTCCGTCCACTTCAAAACCAACGTCGACTGTCAGACCTGCCGCTTCCACTGAAACCACTGAACAGTCGAAACAGGAGAAAAATGGTGGAGGTTCAGGTACATTTGAAATTTAACATAATATACTTACTTTGTTGCTACATGATGATATTAAATGTGTTTTTAAAAAATAGTTTTGATGTTTCTCTTCTTGTTTTACAAAGTAGAAAACATAAAAATAAAGAAAAACCCTTGAATGAGGAGGTGTATCCAAACTTGATCCAAACACAAACCTGTTTCTACTGTTTAATCTACAATAGGTGTGCAGCTGTACGTGGGTCTGACTCTGTTCTTCTTCGTGCTCCTGTTCTCCGTGGCTGTGCTGATACTCTGCAAGAAAAGAGCCTTTAAACCCAAAGGTGAACATCTGAAACCATTTATAACAAACATTAAGACTGTTTCATTTAATTTTCCTCAAACAAGTTTTCACATGTGAAACAAATATTCTTTCTACTCAACTATGTGCAATTTGTACTCAGCAGGTTCATTTATGACGAATAATGTTCCCTAATGTTTCAGGCAGAGACACAGTTTGCCTTCACAATAGTTTAAATTTGACCAAATTATGTTCAGGAGAACTTTTACGATGAAAATTGATTGTCAGTTCCTGATAAGTTTGGATTAGTCCATGTTGGTTTGTGTCTAAGTTCAGTCTGTGTGTTTATTTACCACAAACTGTCCAACTGCCAAATTCACATAAATAAAGCCAGGTGTAAATTTACTTCACAATTGTGCAGAAAACACCTTTTAAAGTTTGGGTTAGCAAGCTCTGGCTAACTATAAAAGCTGCAGTTCTAGCTACTCCTAGTTATAGATTAGTGGCTAAAAGGAGCAAATAGTTGAAGAACAAACAAAATACACAGTATTCAGTTTTCAGTCTCCTTTTCACTCATTCATCACATTCAACTCAAACATCAGAACAACAACATGACTGTTACTATGTGTGAAAAATGTTTTTAACCCGTCATCAGAGTAATTTGACTGATTTTGGGAAGTGTTTCCAGGAACATTTTGGTCAGAAAGGCCTCAAATGTCTCTCAGATGTTTTAGCATGTACTTATTCTTCTGAACTTTGTGTTTTTCAGAACATCCTGAGGAAACAGTGTATGCTAATGTCACAGAGGTGAGTTTAAGTGAATTAGTGACATCTGAGCATCGTTAGTGTTTGTGAAACCAGCTGATATTAATACAAACCAAATCCATCCTCTTCTTGTTCTGCTGCAGACCAGCCGAGAGGAGATCAGAGAGAGCGACGGACAGAGCAGATCTGCTCCTGTGGAAAACTCAGCTGACTACAGCGTCATCACTGCTGCAGCATCCCGTCCTCTGAGTAAAGTAAGAAAAAATAACTGTGCTCTGTCAGTTATGTGTCTTTAAAGAAAAGTAAATGTTGTTAAGACTAAAACAGTCTATAAGATATAAACCTTTAGCTCTTTCTTTTCTTCCAGCCTGAAGACGACTCGATTGAACTCGTCTACACTCAGGTAGATTTTTCCAACAGAGCTGCCTCCTCACTCAGCAGCGCCCCCTCTGGTCAGGCCGATAACGTTATCTACTCTGCGCCTCAGAGACGCACTGATGCCAAAGTAGATTCACAGCCTCTGTACTCAACTGTTACTCCACGGCAGAAGCTTTAATGCTGCTGACATCCTGTTTCCTCCAGCATGCTTCAGGTTAAGACTTTTACTACTTCAGTCAACCTAAAAGAAGCTTGAGGAATAAGAATGGATTTTAATGTCTGTGGGTGATAACTGTGAGGTTACATAATAATGATGATCCACTTTGAATGTTTCTGCTTACATCTGTATTTTATGACGTAGTTGTTCTATCACCCTTTGACTCTGGTCTTTAGTTTCTCACTTCATCTGGTTTCCTTTTTAAATATCTGTTAAGTATAATTGTTCTTTTTGTACTGTGATTGTTACAGACTGTCTCTCCACCTCCCTACACTTTTATTTTGAGTGTAATTCATTTGCCAGAAGAGAAGTTAAACAGAGTTAACAAACTTAAAGATGATTTGATTGATAGCATTATTTTTATTTTCTATGGATATCGCAATAATATCAATATTGTCAATTATTTTCATCACAATAATAATGTAGTGAAAATCTGAAATTGTGCCGTTCTGCCTCTGGAGAACATTTTATCCAGTCTCGATCTCCTCCACTGTTTACCAGCAAAAAATTGAATAGATTTTAAGATTATTTATGTATTTTTTAAAGTATGTGTTTTGTAAAGTTTATGCTCTTTGTGTTTTTCTGTTATTTATATACTGCCATGATGTTGAATATCTATGTTAAAAGGGAGTTTTTCCTTGCCTCTGCCACATGCTTGCTCATGAGGAAATGTTGGGTGTATTTAATTTAAATTGAAAGAATACCGTATAGACCTATGTGTAAATGGGCTATATCAATAAAGATTGATTGATTGAACAATGTTAAAGTTACAAAACTTGAAGTGAATGTTTGTAGAAATTCTCCCTACAAAAGCGAGGGCCTCAACCTGCTCCGAACTCTTTGTTGTGATGCATTTATTACAAAAAATGAAGGATTAATGTAATGTGCTGCTTTTCTATTTTTGAAATATTAAACCTTTCAAGCAATTAATTTTATTAACCATTCTGCTGATTATTTCCTTGTTTTGTCCATGAACTTTTAAAAAAACAGTGAGATCCCATGGTGATGTCTTAAAATGTTGTTTGATAAAAAGTCCAAAATCCAAAGAAATTTAGCTTAATTTCATGTATGACACTAAAAAGCCTCATATTATGGAGCTACTACTGGAGCAATACTATTTTCAAATGTGTATCTCAATCTGTGTGTGTAAATCAGATCTGTGTGTGTGTGTGTGATTTGCAAGTGAAGACAAATCTGCAAATGCATGCATAGATCTGTAAATGTCTGTCATCAGTTACAACTCAGGCAGGAGCTCTCGATTGGTTGTCTTTTTACACGTGATTCTTGCTACACTTCTACCGTGGCAGATCTGCAAATGCGTAGAAAAGATTTGTCTGTAACTTCACTTTTCCTTTGCATTGAGCTCAGGCTCACAGGCTCACGCTGCCTGGCTGCAGTAGCAGTACAGCCTACACACCACTAGTCGGCGCGTAGCACCCAGTGATGTTAAGCGTGTCACCATTGTTGTAAGGAAGCGCGTGACTTCTCAGCTGTGTCCAGGTACTGGGTAATACAGGTAGACCAGGGAGGCCAGAGCGAGAAACAGTGAATGTGATACGGACAAATAAAGTGGAGAAGGAGAGAGTAACCGAGAAACATCCAGAGAGGAGAAGGTCAGAAGGACAAAAAAAGAAATATAAGAACTTTGACCAGACAAGGACCTGCGGACACATCGGTGGTTTCTAACCGGTGGAGGGACCGACGGACCGACGGACCGGAGAGTGAAAGCGGACAGGTGAGTAACATCAGCTCTGCTGTGCTTCACATCAACAGTAATATTACCTGTCTGGACATTCAGCTCACTGTCTACTTTGTCAAGATATGCTGTTATTGTGATGTTAGCTGTAAAGTAGCAGCAGAGTTGTTACTACAGCTGTCTGACTCTGCACGTTAACAGGCAGCTAACGTTAGCAGTGTGCTAAGGTACAACCAAACATTAGCTGATGTTAGCTGTGAACTTGCTGTGCTATGCAGGTGCTCTGTGTATCTGGTGTTTGTTCACTGCTTTCGAGTGTTTATGAAGACCTATAAACACAGGTTTGCTATCACATTAAGATTATTTCGAGTGATACAAAATGCTATGTTTTCCTTAGCTGTAACTCTTACTGTAGTTTTGTCAAATCAACCTGAACATTTAAATTCTGATAGTTTTTACTCCGTTGTGCTTTGTTACACATACAGATTGATACATACAAAAATAGATTTACTTCATTGAACCCAAATTTCTTGGAAAATCTTGACTTACAGCATCAGGCATTGCATAAGAAATAAAATATACAGTAAATCAACATTAAAATGTAGAAATTTATGTTTAAAGAAAACGGATTGTGTGAAAAGTGAACAACCTGACACTGAACACCACAAAGACCAAAGAGTTAATACTGGACTTCAGGAGGAAATGTGACACAGATCTTGCCGCTCTCTGTACGTCTAATATCCAAAGGCCTCTCCTGGTCAGCCAACACCACAGCAACCATCAAGAGAGCAGAGCAAAGACTGCACTTCCTGAGAGTGCTCATGAGGCTCAACACCAAAAAGAAGCTGCTGGTGGCCTTTTACCAGGCGACCATAGAGAGCCTGCTAACTTACTGCATGATGGTGTGATACGCAGGCTGCTCTGCTGCAGTTAAGAAAGCGCTCCAGAGAGTGGTGAAGACTGCAGAGAACATCATTGGCTGCCTACTGCTCTCTCTGGAGGACATCACTACATCACACTACTTCAGTAGAGCCACCAACATTATCAAAGACTCCACCCACCCAGGTCACCACCTCTTTGAACTGTTGCATGTATGTGCAGACCTGCAGTATAAATAGAGGCAGAGGGGAGGAGAGTAGAGCTGTGTGCATGTTTGTGGTTGTTTGGAGGAGGGACTCCATCATTTAGAGAAGTGAGCGACAAGTTCCTGGTTTGCAAGTGAAGACGGAAGAAAGGATTAAACTATCGGAGCGTAAGATGAGAGTTCGTCGCACTTTGATCTGCTTTTTCTTCTTCAGTGAGTACATTCACTTCTTATTTCTTTATATTATGTTATATTCTTTATTTAAAGTTGGGGTGAGGGATACATGTGAACACATTTCTGTGGTTAAACATGATGAACAGAGTCACTTTAAGATGTCAATCATTAGCAGCACTTGTTGTAACATTGAAGGGTTTACACACTGAGAATTATCAGTAATTCTTGTTATTTTTGCATGCAAACAGGTTTTACTTCAGTTCATTTGACAGTTTGTGACTAAGTCTTTATTACAGTGACAGTAGAGAGTAGACAGGAAACAAGGGCTCTGTGCAGAGAGGCCGTAGTCAAACCACGGATGTGGAAGTTATGTTGCGTCTTGGTCAATGAGCTACCGGCTCACATCCAGAAATGATCTTTTTCACATTGATCTAAAATCAACTCTTCTAACTGTGTTTGTTTTATATGAAGCAGAATTCAGTTTCTTTGTGTTGTATTTTTTACCTTAATCATAACAAACTGTTTGTAGTGGAGACAACAATAATGTGCTCAGGCTTGGAGCTAGTTCAGAGTTTATCACTAGGTTCACCCAGGGGTGTCGGCCAGAACACTACGTAAGGACACGTTGTCCGGAGTATAGAGGAATAAAGGGCTGAGAGACGTGGTTATGTTGTTCACTCCTTTCTTTACTTCTCTTTTGCAGCAACACGTACATGGGTCAATGACGTATAAAGATTTAGAACAACTCAATTGTAGAATAATAAAAACAAGCATATCTAATGCAGTAGTTCAAACATTCAGAATGTTGTGTACCTGAAGCTCCATATTATACATTTGAAATTAAGTGATTTTAGTGGGTTTTTCAAGATTAATTGGCACTGGCCTTTAAAAAGAGTCATGTGGTGCGACCACGATTCATCTTGAAATAAATTAATTTACTTAACACGCTTCACATCTTTTTTTACAAGTTTTCAGTAATATAAAGTGTTTGGAAACAAAGTATTTGCATTTTTTTTTTAAATCTTTGTAAATGATGGTCTTTAATTTATATAAGATATTTCAAGATGAATCATGGTCGCACCAAATGACTTTTTTTTCAGGCCAGTGCCAATTAATCTTGAAAAACCCACTAAAATCACTTTCAAATTGTAATATGAATTGTCAGGTACACAACATTCTGAATGTTTGAACTACTGCATTAGATATGCTTGTTTTTATTATTTAAAATTGAGTTGTTGAAAATCCTTATACGTCATTGACCCACATATGTTCCAGTGCTCATGCAGTAACAGCAGGATATTACTGCTGTGGTTTTCTATAAAGAAAGAATAACATATATACACATTAATTTC
The DNA here is from genome assembly GCF_963691925.1 of Scomber scombrus. Lineage (NCBI taxonomy): Eukaryota > Metazoa > Chordata > Actinopteri > Scombriformes > Scombridae > Scomber > Scomber scombrus. Next base: position 30,951,718 of record NC_084979.1, on the reverse strand, counting down.
ACCCATATGCAGTAATAGGTATAATATTACCAACCTTATATAAACAATAAACATATAAACAGACTAAAAATAAGATGAACTACTCTGTATTTTGTTAGGAGGTGGGTGGTGTGCTTGATGTGGTGCTGCTGCTGCATGTTCCCTGACCTGTAGCTGAGGAAGTGTTTGGTCCCAGATCACATGTTAGAAGATAATAAAAACACAAGTATAGAATTTGATGTGTTGTGACATATGGATTCATTTAATAATTAGAGTAATATACAGGTGAGATAGTCAATTGCAAAAACTGATTTTTTTTTTGGTGGTCTATGCCTTTACAATTAAATGACAATGGATTTAAGGGTCCACTGTTGATTTACAGTTTGAAAGTGAGCATAGCATAAGATGGGAATAGTATATTAAGTTATCACATTTTCAAATATGTGAGACTCTTCTGACTTTATTTGGTCATACAGGACACCTTAACTGAAATGTTTCCCATTCATTATTCCCATTGACAAATTATTCTAAACTTTCAAATCCCTTTCATCACTCACCACAGCAAAGGATCTCTGCACTGTCTCTGCAGGAGGTGGAGTGATGATTATTTAGTGAGCAGTATCTATTCTTTCACATTTATAATCAGAACAAATGACACTGAATATAAATACTGAATGTAAATACAACTGACTGTAAAATATCAGTATGTGAAACTGGAATTCTACCCAAAGCCCTCAGCAGCAGGCCAGAGATTGCTCCTCAAAAAGTAGAATATTTTGTCAGTTTTATGAGCCAATTTATAAATGAGGCAGCCAGGCTTTTATTAGTCAGCTCCTGTCCATAAGAGACTGAGGTGTAGTTAGCTGAATTTAACTGATTACTACCAGTGATGACTTACTTAAACTCTTAAAAAAATAACTTTATGTTCATGTTGTCTGGGGGAGCAAACATCAAACCAGCCAGAAACAGACCAGTCCTCTCAACAGTAACAACCAAATAAAAACGAACCACCTCATCTTTTCACTATTACTAACGTAGCATTAGCGCTTTTTAACAGTTTGCTAACTCAGCAGTTTGTGTAGAAACGGAAACATAAACAACATCTAGTTTCAGTAAGTTATGATGTCCTGAACATGTTGTGACAGTGGTTAACCCACCTTAAGCTTCCTTGTGTGTGTGAGAGCCGGTATCATTGAAAACATGGAGCGGAATTTCATTGATTTGGGTTTTCTCTCAATAAACAAGCGGAACGGATTCAATACTGAAACCAGCGCTGAGTGGATAGACTGATGTACTGACTTTTGACATGGTAAAAGAAAGGGTGAGAAATAGCAGCGTGGCGTGAGTTGGCTCTAAATTACCAGCACTGAATAAACAGGTACCTAACAGCAGATCAGACATAAAAGCCCTGTATAGGCAACAGTATTAATATTTTAACCTTTGACTTTGGGGCCTTTTCTACAGTGTGTGTTCTGTTGCTTCAGTCTGACTGTTTTAGCTTAACTGCTTTTGAAACTCTTTCTGGTACATTTTACTGAATAAATATGACTTCTTACTGAGGAGCAGAGAAACATATGAGTAGCAGCCGAAGTCAAAAGCATTTCAAGACTACAGAGTGTGAACACAGTTTTTTTTGTCCGTTTGGTGGTTAGTGAACCATTCAGTTCCTCTTTTTGAAGCTGAGAGAAAAAAAGTCCAACCAGTAAATAATATTTTGTCATGTGGAGAAACTCAGAAAAATAATTTACTGATTTGTTTTCTAATGATAATTTGTGATTCTTAAGTTTCCATTAACAATAGTGAATGTTTGACATGGAATTAGCAGCAATTAATAAGATCATCTGTTTTAAAACAAGAAAGTGTTCCTGAAATATGAGATCTAATGTTCATTAAATGTTGAGAAGATAAAGGTTAAAAAGCAAAGATTCATTAGAAATGACATTTAAAATATATGTTGAGTTTAGATTCTTCTATGTATGTTAGCATAACTGAAAATGTCACTTTGGATCGTTTAGATGCTTGTTTCATTATTGTTCCTCAAACTTCCTGTCAGCAACTCAATCTGTCTATGACTTGTAGCTACAGCAGTGTTTTCTATACAGTGTACCATGCAGACTGTCAGCTAATGTCAATCAAACACTGATACACACAAACCAACTTGTTCTTCATTCTAATACAAAACTACTAATAATATATTTAAAGATATGTTGACATTATTTTGACTTTAAAGAGGGATAATTAAATGTGATTTTACATCAAATTTGTTTTTGTTTTATTTTACTAATTGCTATTTTACTTTTACAATTACTAATGTATTGTAACAGCAGTAGTTAGTGTGAGTGTATTATGTTGCTGAAATAAAAGGAAAGAGTGATTATACAGACAAGTTTATTTGTATAACACATTTCAGCAACAGACAATTCAAAGTGCTTTAGATAAAACAAACAATGTAAAAGAAACACAAAACTTCATAAAAAGACATCTGAACAAATGAATGAGGACAAAGATGTAATTTAAAACATTCAAACTGAATCAAATCATCAGAAAAATGTGAGAATTTATGCCTCATCCATCGAGTCCTTCCTGACAGAATAAATCAAGTCAAATCACAGACTGGTTGAACTGGGCAGCTCCCAGTGTGACTCTGTGGATCAGTGTGGAAATGTTCATTATTGACTGTTGATTTGTTTTTTTTCCAACAGTGCTGCAGGATGGAAACATTGGTCTCATCAATGCACAAATCCCCATTTATACAAGAACTGAAGGACAAAGTATCACAGTTACATGTTACTTTACCACGACTGGAAGCTGGAAGTACTTCTGTAAGGTTAAATGTAAAGCATACATTCTAGAAACGTATGGTAACAGTTATCAAAGTGGCAGATACAGCATGAGATATTATAAGATAAGTACAGGAAGTCGTGTGGATGTGACCATCACACAGCTGAGAAAAGCTGACTCTGGACATTATTGGTGTGGTTTGGACAATTACTGGGGGGGTCCATACCAGAAGATTAAGATCACCGTCACAGATGGTGAGTTTCTACTGAAAGTCATGACAATGTCTCTTCATGTGTCTGGAGATCAGAGGAAAACATTTGTCTGGCTGCAGCTGATATTTTAATAACCTGATATTTGGTCTAATTAATCACTGTGAAGATTGATACAGTAAGTGTTCATTTACTGTCTCAGTGTTTTTAGGAATAAAAATAATAAACTGACTATTTCAATTAAATGTTACCATTGTTTTATAAGCAGCCGGTCAGCTAAAAGAGCATTTTATTTCTCTCATCAGGATTCATTTTGTATCAGTGTGTTTCTTTTTTATTGTTCACAGCTCCGCCCCCTTCAAAACCAAAGTTGACTGGCAGACCTGCACCACCACCACCACCAACAACAACAACAACAACAAAAACAACGACACAGAGTTTCAGAAGAAGCTCCGCATCTTCATCATCCTCTACTAAAACTACCAACCAGTCTGAACAGAAGCAAACTGAGCCAACAACAGATGGAGGTTCAGGTACATTTACCTTTGGAACTTTACTGTAATGAACAAAACCCTCCAAATATCTTTCATATTTTAGGTTCCTCAAAGTAACCACTGTTTGCCTTGATTACTGATTTGCACAACAATTGTCAATATCATAACCAGCTTCATGACGTCGTCACCTGGAATGATTTTCTATTAACAAGATTCAGGATTCACAGTATTTGCATACATACAGTAGAATGAGACTAAATACTGTTTCTCAGCAGCTCTTATCAGTGCATTAAAATGAGTAATAAACATGTACTAAAAATGATCATACCTAAAATAAAAACCAAACAAATATATCAGACACAGTTGTATTGTGTCAGTGTAGTGTTGGTAAGCAGTAAATAGCTCTATTCAACTGTTCTAATAATCCATATTATGACAGAAACTGATCAACTAAGTAAATAGAAACAATAGTCGTTCATTACAGATCCAGAAAAATGTCAAGAACTTTGAACGTTTATTTATATCTGGTTGCAAAAACTATGAGGACCGCCCTTACTGAGAGGTTCTTCAAGGAACCTTTTTGAGCTGAGAAGGTTCCTCCACAGTGAGAATGAGGCGGAACCCAAAAGGTTCCTCAAGGCTCTTCTGCTGCTAAGAGTGCAGGAAAGGAAGACCAAGAGTTACCTCTGCTGCAGAAGATGAGTTCATTACTGTTAACAGCTTCAAAAAGCAGCAATTAACAGCAGCTCAGATTAGAGTTAGCTTTGTAATGGAGATGGTTTGAGATGAGCTGGACCACAGCGTGAAGGAAAAGCAGCCAACAAGTTCTCAGCATATGTGGGAACTTCAAGACTGTTAGAAACACATCTCAGGTGCCTTCATCATAAAGCTGGCTGAGAGAATGAAGAGTGAGCAAAGCAAAACGTGGCTAATGTGATGAATCTGAAATTTAACACAATATACTTTCTTTGTTGCTACATGATGATATTAAATGTGTTTTTCATAGTGTTGATCTTTCTCTTATTGTTTTACAAAGTAGAAAAAAATGGAAATAAAGAAAAACCTTTAACTGAAGAGGCGTATCCAAACTTTTGACTGGTTCTGTAAATGTAATGACAAACTAAACAATGTTTGTCGCTGTAGACCACAAACCTGTTTCTACTGTTTAATCTACAACAGGTGTGCCGCTGTACGTGGGTCTGACTCTGTTCTTCTTCATGCTCCTGTTCTCCGTGGCTGTGCTGATACTCTGCAAGAAAAGAGCCTCTAAACCCAAAGGTGAACATCTGAAACCATTTCTAACAAACATTAAGACTGTTTCAACTGTTAATTTTCCTCAAACAAGCTTTCACATGTGAAAAAAATATTCTCACAAATTATGTATGTTTCTATTTTAAAGATGAATAATGTTCCCTAATGTTTCAGGCAGAGACACAATAGTTTAAATTTGAACAAATTATGTTCAGGAGAACTTTTATGAGTACAAATTGATTTTAAGTTCCTGATAAGTTTGGATCAGTGTGTTTTGTTCAGTCTGTGAACAAAACACACTGTATTCAGTTTTCAGTCTCCTTTTAATTCATTCATCACATTCAACTCAAACATCAGAACAACAACATGACTGTTACTATGTGTGAAAATGTTTTTAACCCATCATCAGATTAATTTGACTGATCTTCAGAAGCTCAAACAGGAACAGACTAAAGTGTTTCCAGAAAGGCCTCAAATGTCTCTCAGATGTTTTAGCATGTACTTATTCTTCTGAACTTTGTGTTTTTCAGAACATCCTGAGGAAACAGTGTATGCTAATGTCACAGAGGTGAGTTTACAGTAAGTGAATTTGTGACACCTGAGCATCCTTAGTGTTTTGTGAAACCAGCTGATATTATTACAAACCAAATCCATCCTCTTCTCGTTCTGCTGCAGACCAGCCGAGAGGAGATCAGAGAGAGCGACGGACAGAGCAGATCTGCTCCTGTGGAAAACTCAGCTGACTACAGCGTCATCACTGCTGCAGCATCCCGTCCTCTGAGTAAAGTAAGAAAAGACTGTGCTCTGTCGGTTATGTGTCTTTAAAGAAAAGTAAATGTTGTTAAGACTAAAACAGTCTATAAGATATAAACCTTGAGCTCTTTCTTTTCTTCCAGCCTGAAGACGACTCGATTGAACTCGTCTACACTCAGGTAGATTTTTCCAACAGAGCAGCCTCCTCACTCAGCAGCGCCCCCTCTGGTCAGGCCGATAACGTTATCTACTCTGCGCCTCAGAGACGTACTGATGCCAAAGTAGATTCACAGCCTCTGTACTCAACTGTTACTCCACGGCAGAAGCTTTAATGCTGCTGACATCCTGATTCCTCCAGCATGCTTCAGGTTAAGACTTTTACTACTTCAGTCAACCTAAAAGAAGCTTGAGGAGTAAGAATGGATTTTAATGTCTGTGGATGATAACTGTGAGTTTACATAATAATGATGATCCACTTTGAATGTTTCTGCTTACATCTGTATTTTATGACGTAGTTGTTCTATCACCTTTTGACTCTTTAGTTTCTCACTTCATCTGGTTTCCTTTTTAAATATCTGTTAAGTGTAATTGTTCTTTTTGTACTGTGATTGTTACAGACTGTCTCTCCACCTCCCTACACTTTTATATTGAGTGTAATTCATTTGTCAGAAGAGAAGTTAAACAGAGTTAACAAACTTAAAGATGATTTGATTGATAACATTATTTTTATTTTCTATGGATATCACAATAATATCAATATTGTCAATTATCTTTATCACAATAATAATGTAGTGAAAATCTGAAATCGTGCCGTTCTGCCTCTGGAGAACATTTTATCCAGTCTCGACCTCCTCCACTGGTTACCAGCAACAAATTGAATAGATTTTAAGATTATTTATATATTTTTTAAAGTCAACACATTATGCTCTTTGTAGTTTTCTCTTATTTATATACTGCCATGATGTTGAATATCTATGTTAAAGGGAGTTTTTTCTTGCCTCTGCCACATGCTTGCTCATGAGGAAATGTTGGGTGTATTTAATTTAAATTGAAAGAATACCGTATAGACCTGCTCTATGTGTAGAGGGGCTATATCAATAAAGATTGATTGATTGAACAATGTTAAAGTTACAAAACTTGTTACAAAAAGTGAATGTTTGTAGAAATGCTCCCTTCAAATGGGAGGGCGTCACCCTGCTCCAAACTCTTTGTTGTGATGCATTTATAACAAAAAATGAAGGATTAATGTAATGTAATGCTTTTCTATTTTTGAAATAATAAACCTTTCAAGCAATTCATTTTATAAACCATTCTGCTGATTATTTCCTTGTTTTGTCCATGAACTTAAAAAAACCCCCAGTGAAATCCCATGGTGATGTCTTAAAATGTTGTTTGATAAAAAGTCCAAAATCCAAAGAAATTTAGTTTAATTTCATGTAAAAAGCATCATATTATAGAACTACTACTGGAGCAATACTACTTTCAAATGTGTATCTCAATCTGTGTGTGTGTGTGTGTGTGTGTGTGTGTGTGTGTGTGTATGTGTGTAAAAAAATCAGTTTGTCTGTATTCAGATTTGCAAGTGAAGACAAATCTGCAAATGCATGCAAAGATCTATGAATGCATACACAGATCTGTAAGTGTACATAAATCTGTAAATGTCTGTCATCAGTTACAACTCAGGCAGGAGCTCTCGATTGGCTGTCTTTTTACACGTGACTTTTGCTACACTTCTGCCGTGGCAGATCTGCAAATGCGTAGAAAACCTTCACTTTTCCTTTGCATTGAGCTCAGGCCTCACGCTGCCTGGCTGCAGTAGCAGTACAGCCTACACACCACTAGTCGGCGCGTAGCACCCAGTGATGTTAAGCGTGTCACCATTGTTGTAAGGAAGCGCGTGACTTCTCAGCTGTGTCCAGGTATTGGGTAATACAGGTAGACCAGGGAGGCCAGAGCGAGAAACAGTGAATGTTGTACGGACAATTAAAGTGGAGAAGGAGGGAGAGAGAGAAACATCCAGAGAGGAGAAGGTCAGAAGGACAAAAAATGAAATATAAGAACTTTGACCAGACAAGGACCTGCGAACACATCGGTGGTTTTCTAACCGGCGGAGGGACCGACGGACCGGAGAGTGAAAGCGGACAGGTGAGTAACATCAGCTCTGCTGTGCTTCACATAAACAGTAATGTTACCTGTCTGGACATTCAGCTTACTGTCTACTTTGTCAAGATATGCTGTTATTGTGAAGTTAGCTGTAAAGTAGCAGCAGAGTTGTTACTACAGCTGTCTGACTCTGCACGTTAACAGGCCGCTAACGTTAGCAGTGTGCTAAGGTACAACCAAACATTAGCTGATGTTAGCTGTGAACTTGCTGTGCTATGCAGGTGCTCTGTGTATCTGGTGTTTGTTCACTGCTTTCAAGTGTTTATGAAGACCTATAAACACAGGTTTGCTATCACATTAAGATTATTTTGAGTGATACAACATGCTATGTTTTCCTTAGCTGTAACTCTTACTGTAGTTTTGTCAAATCAACCTGAACAGTTAAATCCTGATAGTTTTTACTCTGTTGTGCTTTGTTACACATACAGATTGATACATAGATTTACTTCATTGAACCCATATTTCTTGGAAAATCTTGACTTAGAGCATCAGACATTGCATAATAGAATAAAATATACAGTAAATCAACATTAAAATGTAGAAATGTATGTTTAAAGAAAACAATAGCTCAATACTAAAACATAATTTTAGAAGACCTGCATGTTTGTTAGATGATGTTTAATCATTAATGTTTGTTTTTTATTCAGCTGGAAAGAAATCAAGGCCTGGTGACCCAAAACTTCTTGCACCTCAGGTGTGCCATCCACTGAAGAGCTTCTCAGGATACAGGTCAGCAGAGGTACAGGTGACACTTGGCCTCAATTATGAAAAAAATAAAATCAGCAAATAATTTGCTCCACACAGTTGTTTCAATCCCCAGACATACAGATTTTTTTTTACACATACACAAATCTGAACACACACACACAGATTGAGATACGCATTTGCAAATAGTATTGCTCCAATAGTAGCTCCATAAAAAGGCCGTTCGTGTGGACCTGCATGATTACAGCCCAATAGCCCTCACTCCAGTGATCATGAAGTGCGTCTAGAAACTAGTCCTTAGACCTCTCCATCCCCATCTGCACATGGATCAAAGACTTCCTCACAAACCGCCTGCAGAGAGTTAAAATTGGTCCTCACATCTCTTCCTCCACCACACTAAGGGTTGGCGAACCCCAATGTTGTGTGCTCCTCCTCTTGTACTCATACACCTACGACTACACACTAGCCCACTTGTCCAACACAATGAACAAATTCGCTGATGACACAACTAAACTGTCTTCTGGCTAATCGCTGGGGAAGATGAGTCGGCATATAGGGACGAGATTCAGAGACTGTCTGATTGGTGGAAGTCAATCTACTTATCTATCTAAAATAATTATTTCATAATAGAAAACATTGCACTAATCCTTGCAGCTCTGAAACCTTGCATGCATTTGCAGAGCTGCAGTATAAATAAACAGGGGGAGGAGAGCACAGCTGTGTGTGGTTGTTTGGAGGAGGGACTCCATCATTTAGAGAAGTGAGCGATTTAGAGAAGTGAGAGAAGAAGAGAAGTTCCTGGTTTGCAAGTGAAGACGGAAGAAAGGATTAAACTATCAGAGCGTAAGATGAAAGTTTGTCACACTTTGATCTGCTTTTTCTTCTTCAGTGAGTACATTCACTTCTTAATTCTTTATATTATGTTATATTCTTTATTTAAAGTTGGGGTGAGGGATACATGTGAACACATTTCTGTGGTTAAACATGATGAACAGAGTCACTTTAAGATGTCAATCATTAGCAGCACTTGTTGTAACATTGAAGGGTTTACACACTGAGAATTATCAGTAATTCTTGTTATTTTTGCATGCAAACAGGTTTTACTTCAGTTCATTTGACAGTTTGTGACTAAGTCTTTATTACAGTGACAGTAGAGAGTAGACAGGAAACAAGGGCTCTGTGCAGAGAGGCCGTAGTCAAACCACGGATGTGGAAGTTATGTTGCGTCTTGGTCAATGAGCTACCGGCTCACATCCAGAAATGATCTTTTTCACATTGATCTAAAATCAACTCTTCTAACTGTGTTTGTTTTATATGAAGCAGAATTCAGTTTCTTTGTGTTGTATTTTTGACCTTATTCATAACAAAGTGTGTGTTCTGTTGCTTCAGTCTGACTGTTTTAGCTTAACTGCTTTTGAAACTCTTTCTGGTACATTTTACTAAATAAATATTACTTCTTATGAGGAGCAGAGAAACATATGAGTAGCAGCCGAAGTCAAAAAGCATTTCAAGACTACAGAGTGTGAACACAGCGGTGTTTGGACGTTTGGTGGTTAGTGAACCATTCAGTTCCTCTTTTTGAAGCTGTGAAAAAAACAACTTTGAACCAGGAAATAATATTTTGTCATGTTGAAAAATAACTTAAAGTTTCCATTAACAATAGTGAATGTTGGGCGTGTCGCTTGTCTAATTAGTTTCCTCTGACGCAGTTGTCATTTTCTCGCCCTGCGCCCATGTTGTCTAAATAGGAAATGCATTTGCACCAGTCTGTGCACCTATGGGCATGTTGGTCTCAGAATGAGGTGAGGTCAGACGCATTGGTGGTGTGTTGCTATTTTCAGGCAGAGGAAAGCGATTGCGTTACTGACCAAAAAAAAAACAGGTCTGAAGTCACTGGCACATATTTCACTGTTATTTTAAGGGCGTGTTTCAATATTTTAATAGGCAGGTGCACAATGCGCATACACTGTTACACACACAGGGACAGGCAGCGGAACACAAACATACAGAAAATAGAAATAAAAGTAGCCTATTACATCAACATATTAACAAAATACATGTCATATTAGTTAGTCATAACAGATTAAATAAGAATAAGCCTTCCACTGTTTGGGTGAGGGGGGATCAGCACCTTGGAGAGTGCCACTGCAGACAGTCTTCATACAACTGTATGAAAGGTTAACATGATTAAAACAGTTTTTGAACAATATTTAACTCATATTCTTGAGATGACATGGATTAGGTTTACATACTTTCAACAATTTAAACCCTGCTGAGTTTACCTGTTACTCCATGAGTGAACAAAACCATTTTAAAGAGAACCAAAATTGTAATTAAAAGATAAATAAATGAAAACAAAGCACTACAGTGTCTGTGTGGTGCAGCTGCATGCACGGTGACCTGATGGAAGGAGACGTGAAAATAGAAGGAGTTTTTGCTGTTTTTGTGGAGAATGGATCTCAGAACCTCGTCTGCTTCTGGAGGAAAGACGCTCTGCTGCCACTTAGTGATTTTATCAACAAGAAGAGCATCTCAACATCTGTATTAATCTGTTAATGAATGTGGGTGATTATTACAGTGTCTGTTACCCACAGCTGTTTATACTGTAGGACTGATGTGTTGATAAGTCTGCAGCCTCTGAGATGCTGCACAGAGCGCAGTGCCATTACACACAGCTGATCCCTGTTTATTAAATCAGCTGATGACACACTCTTGTCCTGCAGCTCTTTGAACGAGCCACCAAACAAACATTAACCTGGAAAAGAGATTTAACCGACAGATCGCTAATTAATGCTGCAGCACATTAAACAGCATGTTAGCATAACTGAAAATGTCACTTTGGATCGTTTAGATGCTTGTTTCATTATTGTTCCTCAAACTTCCTGTCAGCAACTCAATCTGTCTGTGACTTGTAGCTACAGCAGTGTTTTCTGTACAGTGTAACATGCAGACTGCCAGCTAATGTCAATCAAACACTGATACACACAAATCAACTTGTTCTTCATTCTAATACAAAACTACTAATAATATATTTAAAAATATGTTGACATTATTTTGACTGCATAGAGGGATACTTACATGTTTTTTTATTAATTTAAACTAACAAATGTATTGTAACAGCAGTAGTTAGTGGGAGTGTGTTATGTTGCTAATAGAAGAAAAGAGTGATTATACAGACAAGTTTATTTGTATAACAGCAACAGACAATTCAAAGTGCTTTAAATAAAACATACAAAAGAAAAGACAAAATGTAGAAGAAACACAAAACTTCATAAAAAGACATCTGGAGAAATAAAAGACAAATGAATGAGGACAAATATGTAATTTAAAACATTTAAATTGAATCAAATCATCAGAAAAATGTGAGAATTAATGCTGCATCAATCGAGTCCTTCCTGACAGAATAAATCAAGTCAAATCACAGACTGGTTGAACTGGGCAGCTCCCAGTGTGACTCTGTGGATCAGTGTGGAAATGTTATTTACTGACTGTTGATTTGTTTTTTTTTCCAACAGTGCTGCAGGATGGAAACATTGGTCTCATCAATGCACAAATCTCCTTTTATACAAGAACTGAAGGACAAAGTATCACAGTTAGATGTTCCTTTACTAAGACTGGAAGCAGGAAGTTCTTCTGTAAGGACGGATGTCAACAATACATTCTACAAATGTATGGTTACAGTTATCAAAGAGGCAGATACAGCATGATATATTATGAGACAAGTACAGGAAGTCGTCTGTCTGTGACCATCACACAGCTGAGAAAAGCTGACTCTGGACGTTATTGGTGTGGTTTTTCCAGTTACGATTTGGGTCCATACCAGCAGTTTAAGATCATCGTCACAGATGGTGAGTTTCTACTGAAAGTCATGAAAATGTTTCTTCATGTGTCTGGAGGTCAGAGGAAACATTTTTCTGACTGAAGCTGATATTTTAATAACCTGATATTTGGTCTAACTAATCACTGTGAAGATTGATACAGTAAGTGTTCATTTACTGTCTCAGTGTTTTTAGGAATAAAAATAATAAACTGACTATTTCAATTAAATGTTACCATCGTTTTTATAAGCAGCCGGTCAGCTAAAGTAGCATTTTATTTCTCTCATCAGGATTTATTTTGTATCAGTGTGTTTCTTTTTTATTGTTCACAGCTCCATTCACCTCAAATCCAAACGTGACTGTCAGACCTGCCCCACCACCACCACCAACAACAACAACAAAAACAACGACACAGAGTTTCACAAGAAGCTCTGCATCTTCATCATCTTCCACTGAACCCACTGAACAGTCTGATGGAGGTTCAGGTACATTTACCTTTGGAACTTTACTGTAATGAACAAAACACTTCAAATATCTTTCATATTTTAAGGTCCTCAGTAGCAGTACAATAATTGTCAATATCATAACCAGCTTCATGAAGTCGTCACCTGGAATGATTTTCTATTTACAAAATTCAAGATTCACTTTATTGTCATTTCTGAGTATTTGCATCACAGAATGAGACGAAATACTGTTTCTCACTAGCTCCTGTCATTTAATGCAGTGCATTAAAAAAAAATATATATATATAAATATATACATATATATATATATATATATATATATATATATATATATATATATATATATATATATATATATATATATATATATATATATATATATATATATATATATGTGTACTAAAAATGATAATATCTAAAATAAAAACCAAACAAATATATCAGACACAGTTGTATTGTGTCAGTGTAGTGTTGGTATGCAGCAAATAGCTCTATTCAACTGTTCTAATAATCCATATTATGACAGAAACTGATCAACTAAATAAATAGAAACAATAGTCCATCATTACTTTAAGACATGAAAGTCAGTCGATCCAGATAATTTTAAGAACTTTGAAAGTTTCTTTAAGTCAAGTTGCAAAAACTATGAGGACTGTCCTTTCTGAGAGGTTCTTCAATGAACCTTTTTGAGCTGAGAAGGTTCCTCCACAGTGGCAATGAGGCAGAACCCAAAAGGTTCCTCAAGGCTCTTCTGCTGCTAAGAGTGCAGGAAAGGAAGACCAAGAGTTACCTCTGCTGCAGAAGATGAGTTCATTACTGTTAACAGCTTCAAAAAGCAGCAATTAACAGCAGCTCAGATTAGAGTTATCTTTGTAATGGAGATGGTTTGAGATGAGCTGGACCACAGCGTGAAGGAAAAGCAGCCAACAAGTTCTCAGCATATGTGGGAACTTCAAGACTGTTAGAAACACATCTCAGGTGCCTTCATCATAAAGCTGGCTGAGAGAATGAAGAGTGAGCAAAGCAAAACGTGGCTAATGTGATGAATCTGAAATTTAACACAATATACTTTCTTTGTTGCTACATGATGATATTAAATGTGTTGTTCATAGTTTTGATGTCTTTCTTATTGTTTAATAAAGAAAAAACCCATAAATGAGGAAGTGTATCCAAACTTTTGACTGGTCCTGTGAATATAATGACAAACTAAACAATGTTTGTCGCTGTAGACCACAAACCTGTTTCTACTGTTTAATCTACAACAGGTGTGCCGCTGTACGTGGGTCTGACTCTGTACTTCTTCGTGCTCCTGTTCTCCGTGGCTGTGCTGATACTCTGCAAGAAAAGAGCCTCTAAACCCAAAGGTGAACATCTGAAACCATTTCTAACAAACATTAAGACTGTTTCATATTTGTGTCAAACAAGCTTTCACATGTGAGACAAATATTCTCTCAAACTATGTGCAGTTTGTACTCAGCTGGTTAATTTTAAAGATGAATAATATTCCCTAATGTTTCAGGCAGAGACACAGTTTGCCTTCACAATAGTTTAAAACTGACCAAATTATGTTCAGACTTTTACACCATCAACCAGCCCTGGTCCCTCCTCTGTTAGTCGATGTTAAAACAATGGAGGCTTCAGCATTTCTTTGGATCAGTGATCTCCAGACTGCTGTGATGACACAGTGATAAAACAGCATGAGATTAATCTACAGTTGGAAACTATATAACATGTCAAACTAAAATGTGATGCTTCATCACTGCTGGTCTCATTTTACATTAAATGTTGTCACAGTTCACGTCATGATTTATCACAAAGTTAAATACTAAGTTTATAAGATGCAGGTGGATGTTTGTTCAGTTGTATTATAACGTTTAAATGAAAGTGTAACACACACACACACACACACACACACACACACACACACACACACACACACACACACACACACACACACACACACTGAAATAGACATGTTCCAATTATGTTAAAGAGTCATTTTAGTGTTGATTAAAACAAGTTTTTGTCATAATCCTTATTTAATGATGTTACATTTCATGTGTATGTTACAGCTAACCCAGACTATGGGGTTAATTGTAACATTTCCCTCCTTGTGTTTGAGACTAAACCATGCATTTTCTGTTTGTGTTGCAGAGTTAACAGCTGCACCACTTAAAGTCTGAGTAAAGTCAATTCATTGATTTACTTCTAAACATATTATACATGTTGGAAAAATGGTTACAGAAAACATGTGAAAAGGCTGATAACTATGCAGTACTGAATTGTGGAGATAGAGCCTTAAACTGTTTCTCACCCTCTCATTTTTCCTGATTTCTGAGCCTGAAAAAAAGGGCTACCCCGTGACGTAGTGGCCCCTCCCCTACTATATAAGACCGAGAGTCTGCTCTCCTCAGTGGTTAACCTGCCTAGTGGCCAGTTATTGTTACTACATTTAACACTACTACTACTACAGTCTCCAGTTAGCCAGTTAGCTGAGCTAGCCGCCGAGTTAGCCACCGAGCTAGCAGCTGAGCTAGCGGCAGAAAGCTCTCAGATGTAGCGTCCATGTTTCTGGTAGAGGTGGTGACTTTGATTGACAGGTGACACTTGGTAGGGGGCGGGGTTACAGCGAACTCGGAGGGCGCTCCCACAGTGTTTGGGAGAAGAGAAAGAGGCTGATTTTTACACAACTTTGAAGCCTAATTTCGATTTTTTTAATCATTCAAATTTGGCAGGGTGGTTAACAACACACTTTTCTGTGGTATGTCAAACTCAGAATACATATTTATTCTTACTTTACACAGACTTTAATAGCAGACACGTGTCATTAGTTTGCATCACATTTGAAAGCACTATTTTAAAGGAACTCCAAGCTGCAGACAGAAAGGTCAACCATGCCTGGTCTCCTCTACTTATTCTAATGATCCTCTTGTTTTTCAGAACATCCTGAGGAAACACAGTGTGCTAATGTCACAGAGGTAAGTTTAAGTGAATGTGCGACATCTGAGCATTGTTAGTGTTTGTGAAACCAGCTGATATTAATACAAACCAAACCTGTCTTCTTCTTCTGCTGCAGACCAGACGGATGTATGAGGAGATCAGAGAGGATCAGAGCAGATCTCCTTCAGTCCAAACCTTTGCTGTGTATAGCGTAGCCACTGCCTCAGCATCCCGTCCTCTGAGCAAAGTAAGAAATGTTTGTAAAGAAAAAAATTTCGTTATTAAGACTAAAATAGTCTATAAGAAATAAACCTTGAGCTCTTTCTCTTCTTCCAGACTGAAGATGAGTGGAGTGAAGTCGTCTATACTTTCCAACAGAGCTGCCTCCTCACTCAGCAGCGCCCCCTGTGGTCAGGCCGAAAACGTTATCTACTCTGCACCTCGGAGACGCACTGATGCCAAAGTAGATTCACAGCCTCTGTACTCAACTGTTACTTCACCTCAGCAGAAGCTTTAATGCTGCTGACATCCTGTTTCCTCCAGCATGCTTCAGGTTAAGACTTTTACTACTTCAGTCAACCTAAAAGAAGCTTGAGGAGTAAGAATGGATTTTAATGTCTGTGGATGATAACTGTGAGGTTTACATAATAATGATGATCCACTTTGAATGTTTCTGCTTACATCTGTAGTTTTATGACATAGTTGATGTATCTCCATTTGACTCTGTCACTTCATTAGTAGTGGCGCTGCTAATGTAGAGGACTCAGACAAAACTTTGCAGTATTTCTAATGTTTCTGTTATTTATATACTGCTATGATGTTGGATATCTATGTTAAACATGCTTAAACTTACAAAACTTACAAAAAGTGAATATTTGTAGAAATGCTCCCTGCAGAGTCAAAGGCGAGAGCATCAACCTGCTCTGAACTCTTTGTTGTGATGCATTTATTACAACAGGTGAAGATTAATGTTTCTGCAAACTGCATCAGAGTTATGAATGTGCTGCTTTTCTATTTTTGAAATATTCAACCTTTTATGGCTGCAACTAGCAATTCATTTTATTAACCATTCTGCGGATTATTTCCTTGTTTTGTCCATAAACTTAAAAAAAACAACAGTGAGAAATGTTTGTTATATTTTCTAAGATCTCATGGTGATGTCTTAAAATGTTTTGTTTTGTTTGATTAAAAGTCCAAAATGCAAAGAAATTGAGTTTAATTTCATGTATGACACTGAAAAACATCAAATCATCACAACTGAGAAGCAACCACAATGTTTATTCTTGCTTAACAAAATGACTGTTCCCAAAAAAGCCAGTCTTTGTGGACCTGACTGATAGGTATAGAGTAACTTTATTGATCCCTCTAGGGGGAAATTAAAAATTGACATAACAGTATTCTCAAAAGGAAAATCAAAATTAAAAATTAAACTAAAATTGAATAAAATAAATAGTAAAAATCTCAAAATACTATATACAATAAATATATAAAATAAATAGTGGGAGTGGGAGGTCTGATGGCTGATGGTATGAAAGAGCCCCCCAACCGCTTTGATGGATGAGTCTGGCTGAACGTGCTCCTGAGCCGCCTCAGCTCAGCATAGAGAAGATGAGAGGGATTGTCTATGATAGCTTCCAGCTTTCCTCTCATCCACCTCTCCCTCTCTGCCTCCACACTGTCCAGTTCCATCCTGACTACAGAGCTGCTTTCCTCACCAGCTTAGTTAGTTTATTTGTCCACATCTGTTGATGCCCCCTCCCCAGCACACTGTGGCAAAGAAGACCAGCCTCCCTCCCACATTTGACCCTCATCAGTTTGCTTAAAGAGCTGATAGATCCACCTGGAACATGAAGATGCTCGTCATTGACTCTAGCTCAACATTTAATACCATCATCTCAGACATCTTAACCAGGAAACAACAAGATGTAGACCTCTCCATCTCCACCTGCACATGGATCAAAGACTTCCTCACAAACCGCCTGCAGAGAGTTAAAATTGGCCCTCACATCTCCTCCTCCATCACACTAAGCTTTGGCGAACCCCAATGTTGTGTTCTCCTCCTCTTGTACTCCTTATACACATACGACTGCACACCAGCCCACTCGTCCAACACCATAACCAAATTCGATGATGACACAACTGTCCTCGGCCTCATCGCTGGGGAAGATGAGTCAGCATATAGGGACGAGATTCAGAGACTGTCTGATTGGTGGAAGTCAATCTACTTATCTATCTAAAATAATTATTTCATAATAGAAAACATTGCACTAATCCTTGCAGCTCTGAAACCTTGCATGCATTTGCAGAGCTGCAGTATAAATAAACAGGGGGAGGAGAGCAGAGCTGTGTGTGGTTGTTTGGAGGAGGGACTCCATCATTTAGAGAAGTGAGCGATTTAGAGAAGTGAGAGAAGAAGAGAAGTTCCTGGTTTGCAAGTGAAGACGGAAGAAAGGATTAAACTATCAGAGCGTAAGATGAAAGTTTGTCGCACTTTGATCTGCTTTTTCTTCCTCAGTGAGTACATTCACTTCTTATTTCTTTATATTATGTTATGTTCTTTATTTAAAGTTGGGGTGAGGGATACATGTGAACACATTTCTGTGGTTAAACATGATGAACAGTCACTTTAAGATGTCAATCATTAGCAGCACTTGTTGTAACATTGAAGGGTTTACACACTGAGAATTATCAGTAATTCTTGTTATTTTTGCATGCAAACAGGTTTTACTTCAGTTCATTTGACAGTTTGTGAGTCTTTATAACAGTGACAGTAGAGCGTAGACAGGAAACAGACAGGGCTCTGTGGGGAGAGGCCGTAGTCAACCACGGATGTGGAAGTTATGTTGCGTCTTGGTCAATGAGCTACCGGCTTGAAGCTGTGAAAAATGTCTTGTCATGCGGAGAAACTCAGAAAAATAATGTACTTCTATGTATTGAAACAGGATGTGTTTGGTGAATCTGATGATGTGTTTCATTTAGTTTTATATTCTTTTTTCCTCCAACTGTGTGAAAGTGTTAAAGAGAAATGAACACAGCGCACAGGTGGTCGAGTGGTTAGAGGGCATCCCACATACCTGTGCTGCATGTCACCCCCCCCCCTCTCCTGTTTCCTGCCTGTCCACTGTTATAAAGGCGTCTGTGCCGAAAAAACGTTTAAAGGAATAAATATACAAATGAAAATAATTTGGATCAGTGACTAAAATGTTGTTTTGAATGAACTTTTTCGATTGATATACTTTGTTTGTTCAGTTAGGGACAATCATTCAATCATATTTCATATTATCATTCAAATAAAAAAGGAAAAAAACATATTCTAAATAATTAGATTTAATGAATACATTGTCTAGTTTTACATGATTACAATTAATATTGTTCCATCATCCCCTTATGTAGCTGGAGCAGAGGACAAAGGGTAAATTACATCACTTTACTGCCTTTAAAACCAGGAAGACAACACTAATGCTATATTATGATATTACAATATTCAGAATTTAAGAAGATATCTAATTTCATATCATGATATTAATATAATATCGATATATTACAGCTACAGTTCTTATTTCAATTCAACCATAGACTGTATATAAGAAATGGACGTAACATCCGTGACGTCCCCATTGGTTTGTGGACTGCTTGAAGAAGGCTTTAAACTAGCGATTGAGACCATAAACACATTTTGAAAACGTTTACTGAGGTTAGAAATCAAGTGAGAAGTTGGTGAATTCTCCATTGACTTGTATAGAGACGGAAGTCCTTTTGACACCAAAACGGTCGCCCCCTGGTGGCCTTTTGATAGAATGCAGTTTTAAGTTACTTCCGCGTTGGCCTCATTTCAGAGGACCGGAACTCCCCGCCTGAATTCAACATATAAAATCAATAACAACAAAGTGGACTTTAAAGAGGGATAATTGAATGTTATTTTACCTCAACTTTGTTTTTGTTTTATTTTACTAATTGCTATTTTACTTTATTACTTTTATTTTACAATAACTAATGTATTGTAACAGCAGTAGTTAGTGGGAGTGTGTTATGTTGCTAATAGAAGGAAAGAGTGATTATACAGACAAGTTTATTTGTATAACACATTTCAGCAACAGACAATTCAAAGTGCTTAAGATAAAACATAAAAGGAATCAAAGAAAAAATGTAAATGAAACACAAAACTTCATAAAAAGACATCTAGAGAAATAAAAGACAAATGAATGAGGACAAAGATGTAATTTAAAACATTCAAACTGAATCAAATCATCAGAAAAATGTGAGAATTTATGCTGCATCCATCGAGTCCTTCCTGACAGAATAAATCAAGTCAAATCACAGACTGGTTGAACTGGGCAGCTCCCAGTGTGACTCTGTGGATCAGTGTGGAAATGTTCATTATTGACTGTTGATTTGTTTTTTTTTCCCACAGTGCTGCAGGATGGAAACATTGGTCTCATCAATGCACAAATCCCCATTTATACAGGAACTGAAGGACAAAGTATCACAGTTCAATGTTACTTTACCACGACTTCATGGTGGAGATACTTCTGTAAGGACGAATGTAAACAATACATTCTGACAACGTATGGTGGCAGTGCTCAAAGAGACAGATACAGCATGAGATATTATAAGACTAGTATATATACAAGTACAGGAAGTGGTCTGGATGTGACCATCACACAGCTGAGAAAATCTGACTCTGGACGTTATTGGTGTGGTTTGTCCAGTTACGATTTGGGTCCATACAAGCAGTTTGAGATCATCGTCACAGATGGTGAGTTTCTACTGAAAGTCATGAAAATGTTTCTTCATGTGTCTGGAGGTCAGAGGAAACATTTTTCTGACTGAAGCTGATATTTTAATAACCTGATATTTGGTCTAAATAATCACTGTGAAGATTGATACAGTAAGTGTTCATTTACTGTATCAGTGTTTTTAGGACTATTTCAATTAAATGTTACCATCGTTTTTATAAGCAGCCGGTCAGCTAAAGGAGCATTTTATTTCTCTCATCAGGATTTATTTTGTATCAGTGTGTTTCCGTTTTATTGTTCACAGCTCCATTCACCTCAAATCCAAATGTGACTGTCAGACCTGCCCCACCACCACCACCAACAACAACAACAAAAACAACGACACAGAGTTTCACAAGAAGCTCTGCATCTTCATCATCTTCCACTGAACCCACTGAACAGTCTGATGGAGGTTCAGGTACATTTACCTTTGGAACTTTACTGTAATGAACAAAACACTTCAAATATCTTTCATATTTTAAGGTCCTCAGTAGCAGTACAATAATTGTCAATATCTTAACCAGCTTCATGACGTCGTCACCTGGAATGATTTTCTATTAACAAAATTCAAGATTCACTTTATTGTCATTTCTGAGTATTTGCATCACAGAATGAGACGAAATACTGTTTCTCACTAGCTCCTGTCATTTAATGCAGTGCATTAAAAAAAAATATATATATATAAATATATATATATATATATATATATATATATATATATGTGTACTAAAAACGATAATATCTAAAATAAAAACCAAACAAATATATCAGACACAGTTGTATTGTGTCAGTGTAGTGTTGGTAAGCAGTAAATAGCTCTATTCAACTGTTCTAATAATCCATATTATGACAGAAACTGATCAACTAAGTAAATAGAAACAATAGTCCATCATTACTTTAAGACATGAAAGTCAGTCGATCCAGATAATTTTAAGAACTTTGAAAGTTTCTTTAAGTCAAGTTGCAAAAACTATGAGGACCGTCCTTTCTGAGAGGTTCTTCAAGGAACCTGTTTGAGCTGAGAAGGTTCCTCCACAGTGGCAATGAGGAGGAACCCAAAAGATTCCTCAAGGCTCTTCTGCTGCTAAGAGTGCAGGAAAGGAAGACCAAGAGTTACCTCTGCTGCAGAAGATGAGTTCATTACTGTTAACAGCTTCAAAAAGCGTTAAAGTTAGCTTTGTAATGGAGATGGTTTGAGATGAGCTGGACCACAGCATGAAGGAAAAGCAGCCAACAAGTTCTCAGCATATGTGGGAACTTCAAGACTGTTAGAAAAACATCTCAGGTGCCTTCATCATAAAGCTGGCTGAGAGAATGAAGAGTGAGCAAAGCAAAACGTGGCTAATGTGATGAATCTGAAATTTAACATAATATACTTTCTTTGTTGCTACATGATGATATTAAATGTGTTGTTCATACTGTTGATGTTTTTCTTATTGTTTAATAAAGTAGAAAAAAATGGAAATAAAGAAAAAACCCATAAATGAGGTAGTGTATCCAAACTTTTGACTGGTCCTGTGAATATAATGACAAACTAAACAATGTTTGTCGCTGTAGACCACAAACCTGTTTCTACTGTTTAATCTACAACAGGTGTGCCGCTGTACGTGGGTCTGACTCTGTACTTCTTCGTGCTCCTGTTCTCCGTGGCTGTGCTGATACTCTGCAAGAAAAGAGCCTCTAAACCCAAAGGTGAACATCTGAAACCATTTCTAACAAACATTAAGACTGTTTCATATTTGTGTCAAACAAGCTTTCACATGTGAGACAAATATTTTCTCAAACTATGTGCAGTTTGTACTCAGCTGGTTAATTTTAAAGATGAATAATTTACCCTAATGGTTCATGCAGAGACACAGTGTGCCTTCACAATAATTTAAAACTGACCAAATTATGTTCAGACTTTTACACCATCAACCAGCCGTGGTCCCTCCTCTGTTAGTGGATGTTAAAACAAAGGAAGCTTCAGCATTTCTTTGGATCTTCTCCAGACTGCTGTGATGACACAGTTATAAAACAGCATGAGATTAATCTACAGGTGGAAACTATATAACATGTCAAACTAAAATGTGATGCTTCATCACTGCTGGTCTCATTTTACATTAAATGTTGTCACAGTTCACGTCATGATTTATCACAAAGTTAAATACTAAGTTTATAAGATGCAGGTGGATGTTTGTTCAATTGTATTATAACGTTTAAATAAAAGTGTAACACACACAGACACACATACACTGAACTAGACATGTTCCAATTATGTTAAAGAGTAATTTAAGTGTTGATTAAAAGTATTTAATACCATAATCCTTATTTCATGATGTTACAACTAACCCAGACTATGGGGTCAATTCATTGATTGACTTCTAAACATATTATACATGTTGGAAAATGGTTACAGAAAACATGTGAATAGGCTGATAACTATGCAGTACTGAATTGTGGAGATGGAGCCTTAAACTGTTTCTCAGCCTCTCATTTTTCCTGATTTTCTGAGCCTGCAAAAAAGGGCTTGGTCCCTCCCGTACTATATAAGACCGAGAGTTCGCTCTCCTCAGTGGTTAACCCGCCTAGTGGCCAGTTATTGTTACTACATTTAACACTACTACTACTACAGTCTACAGTTAACCAGTTAGCCGAGCTAGCAGCTGAGTTAGCCGCCGAGCTAGCCGCCGAGTAGAGGTAGTCACCACCCCTACTGTTTCTGGTAGAGGTGGTGACTTTGATTGACAGGTGACACTTGGTAGGGGGCGGGGTTTCAGCGAACTCAGCGGGCACTCCCACAGCGTTTGGGAGCAGAGAAAGAGGCTGATTTTTACACAACTTTGAAGCCTAATTTCATATATTTGGCGATTTTTTTTAATCATTCAAATTTGTCAGGGTGGTTAACAACACACTTTTCTGTGGTATGTCAAACTCAGAACACATATTTATTCTTACTTTACACGGACACATGTCATTAGTTTGCATCACATTTTGAAAGCACTATTTTAAAGGAGCTCCAAACTGCAGACAGAAAGGTCAACCATGCCTGGTCTACTCTACTTATTCTATTGATCCTCATGTTTTTCAGAACATCCTGAGGAAACACAGTGTGCTAATGTCACAGAGGTGAGTTTAAGTGAATGTGCGACATCTGAGCATTGTTAGTGTTTGTGAAACCAGCTGATATTAATATAAACCAAACCTGTCTTCTTCTGCTGCAGACCAGACGGATGTATGAGGAGATCAGAGAGGATCAGAGCAGATCTCCTTCAGTCCAAACCTTTGCTGTGTATAGCGTAGCCACTGCCTCAGCATCCCGTCCTCTGAGCAAAGTAAGAAATGTATGCAAAGGAAAGAAATGTTGTTATTAAGATTAAAACAGTCTATAAGAAATAAACCTTGAGTTTGTTTTTTTCTTCCAGACTGAAGATGAGTGGAGTGAAGTCGTCTATACTTTCCAACAGAGCAGCCTCCTCACTCAGCAGCGCCCCCTCTGGTCAGGCCGATAACGTTATCTACTCTGCACCTCGAAGACGCACTGATGCCAAAGTAGATTCACAGCCTCTGTACTCAACTGTTACTCCACGGCAGAAGCTTTAATGCTGCTGACATCCTGTTTCCTCCAGCATGCTTCAGGTTAAGACTTTTACTACTTCAGTCAACCTAAAAGAAGCTTGAGGAGTAAGAATGGATTTTAATGTCTGTGGATGATAACTGTGAGTTTACATAATAATGATGATCCACTTTGAATGTTTCTGCTTACATCTGTATTTTATGGCGTAGTTGATGTATCTCCATTTGACTCTGTCACTTCATTAGTAGTGGCGCTGCTAATGTAGAGGACTCAGGCAAAACTTTTTAATTCCCACTGTATAACAATAATTTCCAAATCAGTTTTAGAGTAACATTGAAGTTAAAGCGTTAACAAAATTAAGATGATGATGATGAAGATGATTTGACTGATAGCATAGCATTCTTTTCAAATTTTCACAATGATATCAATATTGTGAATTATTTTCGCCACGATAATCATGTAAATAAAATCTGATATTGTGCAATTCTGCACAATCTAACATCTGGACAACATTTTATCTGGTCTCGACTTCCTCCACTGGTTACCAGTAAAACATTGAATAGATTTTAATATTTTTTTTATTTTATATATATATATTGCTATGATGTTGGATATCTATGTTAAAAATGTTAAAACTTACAAAACTTGAAAAAGTGAATACTTGTAGAAATGCTCCCTGCAGAGTCAAAGGCGAGAGCATCAACCTGCTCTGAACTCTTTGTTGTGATGCATTTATTACAACAAATG
The DNA here is from genome assembly GCF_963691925.1 of Scomber scombrus. Classification (NCBI taxonomy): domain Eukaryota; kingdom Metazoa; phylum Chordata; class Actinopteri; order Scombriformes; family Scombridae; genus Scomber; species Scomber scombrus. The sequence goes on along the minus strand of NC_084979.1, from coordinate 30,927,083 downwards.
AAGATGAATGTTTCTGCAAACTGCATCAGAGTTATGAATGTACTGCTTTTCTATTTATGAAATATTCAACCTTTTATGGCTGCAACTAGCAATTCATTTTATTAACCATTCTGCGGATTATTTCCTTGTTTTGTCCATAAACTTAAAAAAAACAACAGTGAGAAATGTTTGTTATATTTTCTAAGATCTCATGGTGATGTCTTAAAATGTTTTTTTTTGTTTGATTAAAAGTCCAAAATGCAAAGAAATTGAGTTTAATTTCATGTATGACACTGAAAAACATCAAATCATCACAACTGAGAAGCAACCACAATGTTTATTCTTGCTTAACAAAATGACTGTTCCCAAAAAAGCCAGTCTCTGTGGACCTGAATGATAGGTATAGAGTAAGTTTATTGATCCCTCTAGGGGGAAATTAAAAATTGACATAACAGTATTCTCAAAAGGAAAATCAAAATTAAAAATTAAACTAAAATTGAATAAAATAAATAGTAAAAATCTCAAAATACTATATACAATAAATATATAAAATAAATAGTGGGAGTGGGAGGTCTGATGGCTGATGGTATGAAAGAGCCCCCCAACCGCTTTGATGGATGAGTCTGGCTGAACGTGCTCCTGAGCCGCCTCAGCTCAGCATAGAGAAGATGAGAGGGATTGTCTATGATAGCTTCCAGCTTTCCTCTCATCCACCTCTCCCTCTCTGCCTCCACACTGTCCAGTTCCATCCTGACTACAGAGCTGCTTTCCTCACCAGCTTAGTTAGTTTATTTGTCCACATCTGTTGATGCCCCCTCCCCAGCACACTGTGGCAAAGAAGACCAGCCTCCCTCCCACATTTGACCCTCATCAGTTTGCTTAAAGAGCTGATAGATCCACCTGGAACATGAAGATGCTCGTCATTGACTCTAGCTCAACATTTAATACCATCATCTCAGACATCTTAACCAGGAAACAACAAGATGTAGACCTCTCCATCTCCACCTGCACATGGATCAAAGACTTCCTCACAAACCGCCTGCAGAGAGATAAAATAGGCCCTCACATCTCCTCCATCACACTAAGCGTTGGCGAACCCCAACGTTGTGTGCTCCTCCTCTTGTACTCCTTATACCACCTACGACTGCACACCAGCCCACTCGTCCAACACCATAACCAAATTCGATGATGACACAAATGTCTTCGGCCTCATTGCTGGGGAAGATGAGTCAGCATATAGGGACGAGATTCAGAGACTGACTGATTGGTGGAAGTCAATCTACTTATCTATCTAAAATAATTATTTCATAATAGAAAACATTGCACTAATCCTTGCAGCTCTGAAACCTTGCATGCATTTGCAGAGCTGCAGTATAAATAAACAGGGGGAGGAGAGCAGAGGTGTTTGTGGTTGTTTGGAGGAGGGACTCCATCATTTAGAGAAGTGAGCGATTTAGAGAAGTGAGAGAAGAAGAGAAGTTCCTGGTTTGCAAGTGAAGACGGAAGAAAGGATTAAACTATCGGAGCGTAAGATGAGAGTTTGTCACACTTTGATCTGCTTTTTCTTCTTCAGTGAGTACATTCACTTCTTAATTCTTTATATTATGTTATATTCTTTATTTAAAGTTGGGGTGAGGGATACATGTGAACACATTTTTGTGGTTAAACATGATGAACAGTCACTTTAAGATGTCAATCATTAGCAGCACTTGTTGTAACATTGAAGGGTTTACACACTGAGAATTATCAGTAATTCTTGTTATTTTTGCATGCAAACAGGTTTTACTTCAGTTCATTTGACAGTTTGTGACTAAGTCTTTATAACAGTGACAGTAGAGAGTAGACAGGAAACAAGGGCTCTGTGCAGAGAGGCCGTAGTCAAACCACGGATGTGGAAGTTATGTTGCGTCTTGGTCAATGAGCTACCGGCTTGAAGCTGTGAAAAATGTCTTGTCATGCGGAGAAACTCAGAAAAATAATGTACTTCTATGTATTGAAACAGGATGTGTTTGGTGAATCTGATGATGTGTTTCATTTAGTTTTATATTCTTTTTTCCTCCAACTGTGTGAAAGTGTTAAAGAGAAATGAACACGGCGCACAGGTGGTCGAGTGGTTAGAGGGCATCCCACATACCTGTGCTGCATGTCACACCCCCCCTCTCCTGTTTCCTGCCTGTCCACTGTTATAAAGGCGTCTGTGCCGAAAAAATCGTTTAAAAGGAAGAAATATACAAATGAAAATAATTTGGATCAGTGACTAAAATGTTGTTTTGAATGAACTTTTTCCATTGATATACTTTGTTTGTTCAGTTAGGGACAATCAGTCAATCATATTTCATATTATCATTCAAATAAAAAAGGAAAAAAACATATTCTAAATAATTAGATTTAATGAATACATTGTCTAGTTTTACATGATTACAATTAATATTGTTCCATCATCCCCTTATGTAGCTGGAGAAGAGGACAAAGGGGAAATTACATCACTTTACTGCCTTTAAAACCAGGAAGACAACACTAATGCTATATTATGATATTACAATATTCAGAATTTAAGAAGATATCTAATTTCATATCATGATATTGATATAATATCGATATATTACAGATACAGTCCTTATTTCAATTCAACCATAGACTGTATATAAGAAATGGACGTAACATCCGTGACGTCACCCATTGGTTTGTGGACTGCTGCTCGGAGGCCAATAGTTTCGGATCTGAGCAGCGCCATCTTGAAAATTTCAGGTGCATGCCGGGAAAAATAAAAACATGGATTCTACTTATATGGGCATCAGGAGGAGCATGAGGCGCCCTCCTGAACCTGTGAACCAATCAACCTGTCAATCACGACGTAGCCACGCCCTAATGCATACCCTGCTTTATCGTCACATATAAAATCAGGGAGGCCAAAATGTCCCAAATGAACATCATACTGCATTGAAGAAGGCTTTAAACTAGCGATTGAGACCATAAACACATGTTGAAAACGTTTACTGAGGTTAGAAATCAAGTGAGAAGTTGGTGAATTCTCCATTGACTTGTATGGAGACAGAAATCCTTTTGACACCAAAACGGTCGCCCCCTGGTGGCCTTTTGATAGCATGCAGTTTTAAGTTACTTCCTGCGTTGGCCTCATTTCAGAGGACTGGAGCTCCCCTCCTGAATTCAACATATAAAATCAATAACAACAAAGTGGACTTTAAAGAGGGATAATTAAATTTTATTTTACCTCAACTTTGTTTTTGTTTTATTTTACTAATTGCTATTTTACTTTATTACTTTTATTTTACAATAACAAATGTATTGTAACAGCAGTAGTTAGTGGGAGTGTGTTATGTTGCTAATAGAAGGAAAGAGTGATTATACAGACGTGTTTATTTGTATAACACATTTTAGCAACAGACAATTCAAAGTGCTTAAGATAAAACATAAAAGGAATCAAAGATACAATGTAAAGGAACACACAACTCCATATAAAGACATCTGGAGAAGTAAAAGACAAATGAATGAGGACAAAGATGTAATTTAAAACATTTAAATTGAATCAAGTCATCAGAAAAATGTGAGAATTTATGCTGCATCCATCGAGTCCTTCCTGACAGAATAAATCAAGTCAAATCACAGACTGGTTGAACTGGGCAGCTCCCAGTGTGACTCTGTGGATCAGTGTGGAAATGTTCATTATTGATTGTTTTTTTTCAACAGTGCTGCAGGATGGAAACATTGGTCTCATCAATGCACAAATCCCCATTTATACAGGAACTGAAGGACAAAGTATCACAGTTCAATGTTACTTTACCACGACTTCATGGTGGAGATACTTCTGTAAGGACGAATGTGAACGATACATTCTGACAACGTATGGTGGCAGTGCTCAAAGTGGCAGATACAGCATGAGATATTATAAGACTAGTATATATACAAGTACAGGAAGTGGTCTGGATGTGACCATCACACAGCTGAGAAAATCTGACTCTGGACGTTACAGGTGTGGTTTGAGGAGTTACCATTGGGGTCCACACAAGCAGTTTAAGATCACCGTCACAGATGGTGAGTTTCTACTGAAAGTCATGAAAATGTTTCTTCATGTGTCTGGAGGTCAGAGGAAACATTTTTCTGACTGCAGCTCATATTTTAATAACCTGATATTTGGTCTAACTAATCACTGTGAAGATTGATACAGTAAGTGTTCATTTACTGTCTCAGTGTTTTTAGGAATAAAAATAATAAACTGACTATTTCAATTAAATGTTACCATCGTTTTTATAAGCAGCCGGTCAGCTAAAGGAGCATTTTATTTCTCTCATCAGGATTTATTTTGTATCAGTGTGTTTCTTTTTTATTGTTCACAGCTCCGCCCCCTTCAAAACCAAAGTCGACTGTCAGACCTGCACCACCAACAACAACAACAACAACAACAACAACAACACAAAGTTTCAGAAGAAGATCCACATCTTCATCATCTTCCACTGAAACCACTGAACAGTTTGAACAGGAGAAAACTGAGACAACAACAGATGGAGGTTCAGGTACATTTACCTTTTGGAACTTTACTATAATGAACAAAACCCTCCAAATAGTTTTCATATATTAGGTTCCTCAAAGTAGCCACTGTTTGTTATATAAAAAAATTAAAATATATATATTCATAAACATGTACTAAAAATGATCATACCTAAAATAAAAACCAAACAAATATATCAGACACAGTTGTATTGTGTCAGTGTAGTGTTGGTAAGCAGTAAATAACTCTATTCAACTGTTCTAATAATCCATATTATGACAGAAACTGATCAACTAAATAAATAGAAACAATAGTCCATCATTACTTTAAGACATGAAGGTCAGTCGATCCAGATAATTTTAAGAACTTTGAAAGTTTCTTTAAGTCAAGTTGCAAAAACTATGAGGACTGTCCTTTCTGAGAGGTTCTTCAAGGAACCTGTTTGAGCTGAGAAGGTTCCTCCACAGTGGCAATGAGGAGGAACCCTAAAGGTTCCTGAAGGAAGACCAAGAGTTACCTCTGCTGCAGAAGATGAGTTCATTACTGTTAACAGCTTCAAAAAGCAGCAATTAACAGCAGCTCAGATTAGAGTTATCTTTGTAATGGAGATGGTTTGAGATGAGCTGGACCACAGCGTGAAGGAAAAGCAGCCAACAAGTTCTCAGCATATGTGGGAACTTCAAGACTGTTAGAAAAACATCTCAGGTGCCTTCATCATAAAGCTGGCTGAGAGAATGAAGAGTGAGCAAAGCAAAACGTGGCTAATGTGATGAATCTGAAATTTAACATAATATACTTTCTTTGTTGCTACATGATGATATTAAATGTGTTGTTCATAGTTTTGATGTTTTTCTTATTGTTTAATAAAGTAGAAAAAAATGGAAATAAAGAAAAAACCCATAAATGAGGAAGTGTATCCAAACTTTTGACTGGTCCTGTGAATATAATGACAAACTAAACAATGTTTGTCGCTGTAGACCACAAACCTGTTTCTACTGTTTAATCTACAACAGGTGTGCCGCTGTACGTGGGTCTGACTCTGTACTTCTTCGTGCTCCTGTTCTCCGTGGCTGTGCTGATACTCTGCAAGAAAAGAGCCTCTAAACCCAAAGGTGAACATCTGAAACCATTTTTCTAACAAACATTAAGACTGTTTCATATTTGTGTCAAACAAGCTTTCACATGTGAAACAAATATTCTCTCTAACTATGTGCAGTTTGTACTCAGCTGGTTAATTTTAAAGATGAATACTGTTCCCTAATGGTTCAGGCAGAGACACAGTGTGCCTTCACAATAGTTTAAAACTGACTAAATTATGTTCAGACTTTTACACCATCAACCAGCCCTGGTCCCTCCTCTGTTAGTGGATGTTAAAACAATGGAAGCTTCAGCATTTCTTTGGATCTTCTCCAGACTGCTGTGATGACACAGTGATGAAACTACATGAGATTAATCTACAGGTGGAAACTATATAACATGTCAAACTAAAATGTGATGCTTCATCACTGCTGGTCTCATTTTACATTAAATGTTGTCACAGTTCACGTCATGATTTATCACAAAGTTAAATACTAAGTTTATGAGATGCAGGTGGATGTTTGTTCAGTTGTATTATAACGTTTAAATGAAATTGTAACACACACACACACACACACACACACACACACACACACACACACACACACACACACACACACACACACACACTGAAATAGACATGTTCCAATTATGTTAAAGAGTCATTTAAGTGTTGATTAAAACAAGTTTTTGTCATAATCCTTATTTCATGATGTTACATTTCACCTTGGGGTATGTTACAACTAACCCAGACTATGGGGTTAATTGTAACATTTACCTCCTTGTGTTTGAGACTAAACCATGCATTTTCTGTTTGTGTTGCAGAGGTAACAGCTGCACCATTTAAAGTCTGTGTCAAGTCAATTCATTGATTTACTTCTAAACATATTATACATGTTGGAAAATGGTTACAGAAAACATGTGTAAAGGCTGATAACTATGCAGTACTGAATTGTGGAGATAGAGCCTTAAACTGTTTCTCAGCCTCTCATTTTTCCAGATTTTCTGAGCCTGCAAAAAAGGGCTTGGACACTCCCATACTATATAAGACCGAGAGTCTGCTCTCCTCAGTGGTTAACCTGCCTAGTGGCCAGTTATTGTTACTACATCTAACACTACTACTACTACAGTCTCCAGTTAGCCAGTTAGCTGACTGGCTAGCTGCCGAGTTAGCCGCCGAGCTAGCAGCTGAGTTAGCAGCAGAAAGCTCTCAGACCTAGTGTCCATATTTCTGGTAGAGGTGGTGACTTTGATTGACAGGTGACACTTGGTAGGGGGCGGGGTTTCAGCGAACTCGGCGGGCACTCCCACAGCGTTTGGGAGCAGAGAAATAGGCTGATTTTTACACAACTTTGAAGCCTAATTTCATATATTTGCCAATTTTTTTAATCATTCAAATTTGGCAGAGTGGTTAACAACACACTTTTCTTTGGTATGTCAAACTCAGAACACATATTTATTCTTACTTTACACGGACTTTAGTGGCAGACACATGTCATTAGTTTGCATCACATTTTGAAAGCACTATTTTAAAGGAGCTCCAAACTGCAGACAGAAAGGTCAACCATGCCTGGTCTACTCTACTTATTCTAATGATCCTCTTGTTTTTCAGAACATCCTGAGGAAACACAGTGTGCTAATGTCACAGAGGTGAGTTTAAGTGAATGTGCGACATCTGAGCATTGTTAGTGTTTGTGAAACCAGCTGATATTAATACAAACCAAACCTGTCTTCTTCTTCTGCTGCAGACCAGACGGATGTATGAGGAGATCAGAGAGGATCAGAGCAGATCTCCTTCAGTCCAAACCTTTGCTGTGTATAGCGTAGCCACTGCCTCAGCATCCCGTCCTCTGAGCAAAGTAAGAAATGTATGTAAAGAAAAGAATTTCGTTATTAAGACTAAAATAGTCTATAAGAAATAAACCTTGAGTTTGTTTTGTTCTTCCAGACTGAAGATGAGTGGAGTGAAGTCGTCTATACTTTCCAACAGAGCAGCCTCCTCACTCAGCAGCGCTCCCTGTGGTCAGGCCGAAAACGTTATCTACTCTGCACCTCGGAGACGCACTGATGCCAAAGTAGATTCACAGCCTCTGTACTCAACTGTTACTTCACCTCAGCAGAAGCTTTAATGCTGCTGACATCCTGTTTCCTCCAGCATGCTTCAGGTTAAGACTTTTACTACTTCAGTCAACCTAAAAGAAGCTTGAAGAGTGAGAATGAATTTTAATGTCTGTGGATGATAACTGTGAGTTTACATAATAATGATGATCCACTTTGAATGTTTCTGCTTACATCTGTAGTTTTATGACATAGTTGGTGTATCGCCATTTGACTCTGACACTTCATTAGTAGTGGCGCTGCTAATGTAGAGGACTCAGGCAAAACTTTGCAGTATTTCTAATGTTTCTATTATTTATATACTGCTATGATGTTGGATATCTATGTTAAACATGCTTAAACTTACAAAACTTACAAAAAGTGAATATTTGTAGAAATTCTCCCTGCAGAGTCAAAGGCGAGAGCATCAACCTGCTCTGAACTCTTTGTTGTGATGCATTTATTACAACAAATGAAGATTTATGTTTCTGCAAACTGCATCAGAATTATGAATGTACTGCTTTTCTATTTTTGAAATATTCAACCTTTTATGGCTGCAACTAGCAATTCATTTTATTAACCATTTTGCAGATTATTTCCTTGTTTTGTCCATAAACTTTAAAAAAAACAAGAGTGAGAAATGTTTGTTATATTTTCTAAGATCTCATGGTGATGTCTTAAAATGTTTTGTTTTGTTTGATTAAAAGTCCAAAATGCAAAGAAATTGAGTTTAATTTCATGTATGACACTGAAAAACATCAAATCATCACAACTGAGAAGCAGCAACCAGAATGTTTAATTTTGCTCAACAAAATGACTGTTCCCAAAAAGCCAGTCTCTGTGGACCTGACTGATAGGTATAGACTAAGTTTATTGATCCCTCTAGGGGGAAATTAAAAATTGACATAACAGTATTTTCAAAAGGAAAATCTAAATTAAAAATTAAATTAAAATTGAATAAAATAAATAGTAAAAATCTCAAAATACTATACACAATAAATATATAAAATAAATAGTGGGAGTGGGAGGGCTGATGGTATGAAAGAGCCCCCCAACCGCTTTGATGGATGAGTCTGGCTGAACGTGCTCCTGAACCGCCTCATCTCAGCATAGAGAGGATGAGAGGGATTGTCTATGATAGCTTCCAGCTTTCCTCTCATCCTCCTCTCTGTCTCTGCCTCCACACTGTCCAGTTCCATCCTGACTACAGAGCTGCTTTCCTCACCAGCTTAGTTAGTTTATTTGTCCACAGCTGTTGATGCCCCCTCCCCAGCACACTGTGGCAAAGAAGACCAGACTGGTAGAACATACATAGCAGCCTGGTGCAAACATTAAAGTCTGTGTAAAGTAAGAATAATTATGTGTTCTGAGTTTGACATACCACAGAAAAGTGTGTTGTTAACCACCCTGCAAAATTTGAATGATTAAAAAAATCACCAAATATATTAAATTAGGCTTCAAAGTTATGTAAAAATCAGCCCCTGTCTCTGCTCCCAAACGCTGTGGGAGTGCCCGCCGATTCTGCTGAAGCCCCGACCCCTACCAAGTGTCACCTGTCAATCAAAGTCACCACCTCTACCCGAAACATGGACGCTACGTCTGAGAGCTTTCTGCTGCTAGCTCAGCTGCTAGCTTGGCGGCTAACTCAGCTAACTGGCTAACTGTAGACTGTAGTAGTAGTAATATTAGATGTAGTAACAATAACTCGCCACTAGGCAGGTTAACCACCTCTCGGTCTTATATAGTAGGGGAGGGGCCATGGTCACGGGGTAGCCCTTTTTTGCAGGCTCAGAAAATCCGGAAAAATGAGAGGGTGAGAAACAGTTTAAGGCTCTATCTCCACAATTCAGTACTGCATAGTTATCAGCCTTTTCACATGTTTTCTGTAACCATTTTCCAACATGTATAATATGTTTAGAAGTAAATCAATGAATTGACTTTACACTCACTTTAAAGGACCTGAGCCTCCTCAGAAAGAACAGCCTGCTCTGTCCTTTCCTGTAGAGCGCATCAGTGTTGTCTGACCAGTCCAGCTTGCTGTTCAGTTTCATGCCGAGGAACTTGTAGGTGTCCACTATCTCCACCCCGTCCCCATTTATGGAAACAGGTGTCGGGGGGCACTTTCTGCATCGGAAGTCCACCACCAGCTCCTTGGTTTACTGAATGTTGAGCTGTAGGTGGTTCCTGTCACACTATCCTATAAAGTTCTCCACTAGGTCTCTACACTCCTCCTTCATATTGTCTGTGATGCAGACAACAATGGTGGAGTCACCTGAGAACTTCTGCAGGTGTCACATCCTGGAGTTGAAGCAGAAGTCAGAGGTTTAAATTGTGAACAAAAACAGTGACAGTACAGTTCCTTGGGGTGTGCCAGTGTTGCTTGACACCACCTCTAACAAGCAGCCTTGAGCCTGATATACTGCGGCCTGTCTGTGAGGTAGTCCGTTATCCAAACCATGAGGTCCTGGTCCAGCTGCATCACCGAGAGCTTCTCAGCCAGCCGGACTGGCTGGATGGTGTAAAAAGCACTGGAGAAGAAGAAGAACACGATCCTCACAGTGCTTTGTGTGTAAGCTCTGTGAAGCACGTAGATGAAGGCATCCTGCATGCTGATATGCAAACTGCAGCGGGTCCTGGCAGTCACGTACCAGGGCCTGAGGTGCTGCAGGACCAGCCTCTCAAAGGTTTTCATGACGTGTGATGTTAGAGCCACTAGTCAAAAGTCTTCAGGAGCGCTGGGATATACCTTTCTAGTTGAAAACCAGCCTCCCTCCCACATTTGACCCTCATCAGTTTGCTTAAAGAGCTGATAGATCCACCTGGAACATGAAGATGCTCGTCATTGACTCTAGCTCAACATTTAATACCATCATCTCAGACATCTTAACCAGGAAACAACAAGATGTAGACCTCTCCATCTCCACCTGCACATGGATCAAAGACTTCCTCACAAACCGCCTGCAGAGAGATAAAATAGGCCCTCACATCTCTTCCTCCATCACACCAAGCGTTGGCGAACCCCAACGTTGTGTGCTCCTCCTCTTGTACTCCTTATACCACCTACGACTGCACACCAGCCCACTCGTCCAACACCATAACCAAATTCGATGATGACACAAATGTCTTCGGCCTCATTGCTGGGGAAGATGAGTCAGCATATAGGGACGAGATTCAGAGACTGACTGATTGGTGGAAGTCAATCTACTTATCTATCTAAAATAATTATTTCATAATAGAAAACATTGCACTAATCCTTGCAGCTCTGAAACCTTGCATGCATTTGCAGAGCTGCAGTATAAATAAACAGGGGGAGGAGAGCAGAGCTGTTTGTGGTTGTTTGGAGGAGGGACTCCATCATTTAGAGAAGTGAGCGATTTAGAGAAGTGAGAGAAGAAGAGAAGTTCCTGGTTTGCAAGTGAAGACGGAAGAAAGGATTAAACTATCAGAGCGTAAGATGAAAGTTTGTCACACTTTGATCTGCTTTTTCTTCCTCAGTGAGTACATTCACTTCTTAATTCTTTATATTATGTTATATTCTTTATTTAAAGTTGGGGTGAGGGATACATGTGAACACATTTTTGTGGTTAAACATGATGAACAGTCACTTTAAGATGTCAATCATTAGCAGCACTTGTTGTAACATTGAAGGGTTTACACACTGAGAATTATCAGTAATTCTTGTTATTTTTGCAGGCAAACAGGTTTTACTTCAGTTCATTTGACAGTTTGTGACTAAGTCTTTATTACAGTGACAATAGAGAGTAGACAGGAAACAAGGGTTCTGTGGGGAGAGGCCGTAGTCAAACCACGGATGTGGAAGTTATGTTGCGTCTTGGTCAATGAGCTACCGGCTCACATCCAGAAATGATCCTTTTCACATTGATCTAAAATCAACTCTTCTAACTGTGTTTGTTTTATATGAAGCAGAATTCAGTTTCTTTGTGTTGTATTTTTGACCTTATTCATAACAAAGTGTGTTCTGTTGCTTCAGTCTGACAGTTTTAGCTTAACTGCTTTTGAAACTCTTTCTGGTACATTTTACTAAATAAATATTACTTCTTATGAGGAGCAGAGAAACATATGAGTAGCAGCCAAAGTCAAAAAGCATTTCAAGACTACAAAGAAGTGAACACAGCGGTGTTTGGCAGTTTGGTGGTTAGTGAACCATCCAGTTCCTCTTTATGGAGGAGAGAAAAAAACCTTTGAACCAGTGAATAATGTCTTGTCATGCGGAGAAACTCAAAGAGAAATGAACACAGCGCACAGGTGGTCGGGTGGTTAGAGGGCATGCCACATACCTGTGCTGCATGTCACACCCCCCCTCTCCTGTTTCCTGCCTGTCCACTGTTATAAAGGCGTCTGTGCCGAAAAAATCGTTTAAAAGGAAGAAATATACAAATGAAAATAATTTGGATCAGTGACTAAAATGTTGTTTTGAATGAACTTTTTCCATTGATATACTTTGTTTGTTCAGTCAGGGACAATCAGTCAATCATATTTCATATTATCATTCAAATAAAAAAGGAAAAAAATATATTCTAAATAATTTGATTTAATGATGACATTGTCTAGTTTTACATGATTACAATTAATATTGTTCCATCATCCACTTATGTAGCTGGAGCAGAGGACAAAGGGGAAATTACATCACTTTACTGCCTTTAAAACCAGGAAGACAACACTAATGCTATATTATGATATTACAATATTCAAAATCTAAAAAGATATCTAATTTCATATCATGATATTGATATAATATCGATATATTACAGCTACAGTTCTTATTTCAATTCAACCATAGACTGTATATAAGAAATGGACGTAACATCCGTGACGTCACCCATTGGTTTGTGGACTGCTGCTCGGAGGCCAATAGTTTCGGATCTGAGCAGCGCCATCTTGAAAATTTCAGGTGCATGCCGGGAAAAATAAAAACATGGATTCTACTTATATGGGCATCAGGAGGAGCATGAGGTGCCCTCCTGAACCTGTGAACCAATCAACCTGTCAATCACGACGTAGCCACGCCCTAATGCATACCCTGCTTTATCGTCACATATAAAATCAGGGAGGCCAAAATGTCCCAAATGAACATCATACTGCACTGAAGAAGGCTTTAAACTAGCGATTGAGACCATAAACACATGTTGAAAACGTTTACTGAGGTTAGAAATCAAGTGAGAAGTTGGTGAATTCTCCATTGACTTGTATGGAGACAGAAATCCTTTTGACACCAAAACGGTCGCCCCCTGGTGGCCTTTTGATAGCATGCAGTTTTAAGTTACTTCCTGCGTTGGCCTCATTTCAGAGGACTGGAGCTCCCCTCCTGAATTCAACATATAAAATCAATAACAACAAAGTGGACTTTAAAGAGGGATAATTAAATTTTATTTTACCTCAACTTTGTTTTTGTTTTATTTTACTAATTGCTATTTTACTTTATTACTTTTATTTTACAATAACAAATGTATTGTAACAGCAGTAGTTAGTGGGAGTGTGTTATGTTGCTAATAGAAGGAAAGAGTGATTATACAGACGTGTTTATTTGTATAACACATTTTAGCAACAGACAATTCAAAGTGCTTAAGATAAAACATAAAAGGAATCAAAGATACAATGTAAAGGAACACACAACTCCATATAAAGACATCTGGAGAAGTAAAAGACAAATGAATGAGGACAAAGATGTAATTTAAAACATTTAAATTGAATCAAGTCATCAGAAAAATGTGAGAATTTATGCTGCATCCATCGAGTCCTTCCTGACAGAATAAATCAAGTCAAATCACAGACTGGTTGAACTGGGCAGCTCCCAGTGTGACTCTGTGGATCAGTGTGGAAATGTTCATTATTGACTGTTGATTTGTTTTTTTTCCCACAGTGCTGCAGGATGGAAACATTGGTCTCATCAATGCACAAATCCCCATTTATACAGGAACTGAAGGACAAAGTATCACAGTTCAATGTTACTTTACCACGACTTCATGGTGGAGATACTTCTGTAAGGACGAATGTGAACGATACATTCTGACAACGTATGGTGGCAGTGCTCAAAGTGGCAGATACAGCATGAGATATTATAAGACTAGTATATATACAAGTACAGGAAGTGGTCTGGATGTGACCATCACACAGCTGAGAAAATCTGACTCTGGACGTTACAGGTGTGGTTTGAGGAGTTACCATTGGGGTCCACACAAGCAGTTTAAGATCATCGTCAGAGATGGTGAGTTTCTACTGAAAGTCATGAAAATGTTTCTTCATGTGTCTGGAGGTCAGAGGAAACATTTTTCTGACTGCAGCTCATATTTTAATAACCTGATATTTGGTCTAACTAATCACTGTGAAGATTGATACAGTAAGTGTTCATTTACTGTCTCAGTGTTTTTAGGAATACAAATTATAAACTGACTATTTCAATTAAATGTTACCATCGTTTTTATAAGCAGCCGGTCAGCTAAAGGAGCATTTTATTTCTCTCATCAGGATTTATTTTGTATCAGTGTGTTTCTTTCTTTATTGTTCACAGCTCCGCCCCCTTCAAAACCAAAGTCGACTGTCAGACCTGCCCCACCACCACCACCACCACCACCAACAACAACAACAACAACAACAACAACAACAACAACAACAACAACAACAACAACAAAAACAACGACACAGAGTTTCAGAAGAAGCTCCGCATCTTCATCATCCTCTACTAAAACTACCAACCAGTCTGAACAGAAGCAAACTGAGCCAACAACAGATGGAGATTCAGGTACATTTACCTTTGGAACTTTACTGTAATGAACAAAACCCTCCAAATATCTTTCATATTTTAGGTTCCTCAAAGTAACCACTGCTTGCCTTGATTACTGATTTGCACAACAATTGTCAATATCATAACCAGCTTCATGACGTCGTCACCTGGAATGATTTTCTATTAACAAGATTCAGGATTCACAGTATTTGCATACATACAGTAGAATGAGGCTAAATACTGTTTCTCAGCAGCTCTTATCAGTGCATTAAAATGAGTAATAAACATGTACTAAAAATGATCATACCTAAAATAAAAACCAAACAAATATATCAGACACAGTTGTATTGTGTCAGTGTAGTGTTGGTTAACAGAAAATAGCTCTATTCAACTGTTCTAATAATCCATATTATGACAGAAACTGATCAACTAAGTAAATAGAAACAATAGTCGTTCATTACAGATCCAGAAAAATGTCAAGAACTTTGAACGTTTATTTATATCTGGTTGCAAAAACTATGAGGACTGTCCTTTCTGAGAGGTTCTTCAAGGAACCTTTTTGAGCTGAGAAGGTTCCTCCACAGTGAGAATGAGGCGGAACCCAAAAGGTTCCTCAAGGCTCTTCTGCTGCTAAGAGTGCAGGAAAGGAAGACCAAGAGTTACCTCTGCTGCAGAAGATGAGTTCATTACTGTTAACAGCTTCAACAAGCAGCAATTAACAGCAGCTCAGATTAGAGTTAGCTTTGTAATGGAGATGGTTTGAGATGAGCTGGACCACAGCGTGAAGGAAAAGCAGCCAACAAGTTCTCAGCATATGTGGGAACTTCAAGACTGTTAGAAAAACATCTCAGGTGCCTTCATCATAAAGCTGGCTTAGAGAATGAAGAGTGAGCAAAGCAAAACGTGGCTAATGTGATGAATCTGAAACTTAACACAATATACTTTCTTTGTTGCTACATGATGATATTAAATGTGTTTTTCATAGTGTTGATCTTTCTCTTATTGTTTTACAAAGTAGAAAAAAATGGAAATAAAGAAAAAACCCATAAATGAGGAAGTGTATCCAAACTTTTGACTGGTCCTGTAAATGTAATGACAAACTAAACAATGTTTGTCGCTGTAGACCACAAACCTGTTTCTTCTGTTTAATCTACAACAGGTGTGCTGCTGTACGTGGGTCTGACTCTGTTCATCTTCGTGCTCCTGTTCTCCGTGGCTGTGCTGATACTCTGCAAGAAAAGAGCCTCTAAACCCAAAGGTGAACATCTGAAACCATTTCTAACAAACATTAAGACTGTTTCAACTGTTAATTTTCCTCAAACAAGCTTTCACATGTGAAAAAAATATTCTCACAAATTATGTATGTTTCTATTTTAAAGATGAATAATGTTCCCTAATGTTTCAGGCAGAGACACAATAGTTTAAATTTGACCAAATTATGTTCAGGAGAACTTTTATGAGTACAAATTGATTTTAAGTTCCTGATAAGTTTGGATCAGTGTGTTTTGTTCAGTCTGTGAACAAAACACACTGTATTCAGTTTTCAGTCTCCTTTTAATTCATTCATCACATTCAACTCAAACATCAGAACAACAACATGACTGTTACTATGTGTGAAAATGTTTTTAACCCATCATCAGATTAATTTGACTGATCTTCAGAAGCTCAAACAGGAACAGACTAAAGTGTTTCCAGTAACATTTTGGTCAGAAAGGCCTCAAATGTCTCTCAGATGTTTTAGAATGTACTTATTCTTCTGAACTTTGTGTTTTTCAGAACATCCTGAGGAAACAGTGTATGCTAATGTCACAGAGGTGAGTTTAAGTGAATTTGTGACATCTGAGCATTTTTAGTGTTTGTGAAACCAGCTGATATTAATACAAACCAAATCCATCCTCTTCTTCTTCTTCTGCTGCAGACCAGCCGAGAGGAGATCAGAGAGGGTGATGGACAGAGCAGATCTGCTCCTGTGGAAAACTCAGCTGACTACAGCGTCATCACTGCTGCAGCATCTCGTCCTCTGAGCAAAGTAAGAAAAAATAACTGTGCTCTGTCAGTTATGTGTCTTTAAAGAAAAGTAAATGTTGTTAAGACTAAAACAGTCTATACGATATAAACCTTGAGCTCTTTCTTTTCTTCCAGCCTGAAGACGACTCGATTGAACTCCTCTACACTCAGGTAGATTTTTCCAACAGAGCTGCCTCCTCACTCAACAGCGCCCCCTCTGGTCAGGCCGATAACGTTATCTACGCCGTGCCTCAGAAACGCACTGATGCCAAAGTAGATTCACAGCCTCTGTACTCAACTGTTACTCCACGGCAGAAGCTTTAATGCTGCTGACATCCTGTTTCCTCCAGCATGCTTCAGGTTAAGACTTTTACTACTTCAGTCAACCTAAAAGAAGCTTGAGGAGTAAGAATGGATTTTAATGTCTGTGGATGATAACTGTGAGTTTACATAATAATGATGATCCACTTTGAATGTTTCTGCTTACATCTGTATTTTATGACGTAGTTGTTCTATCACCCTTTGACTCTTTAGTTTCTCACTTCATCTGGTTTCCTTTTTAAATATCTGTTAAGTATAATTGTTCTTTTTGTACTGTGATTGTTACAGACTGTCTCTCCACCTCCCTACACTTTTATTTTGAGTGTAATTCATTAGCCAGAAGAGAAGTTAAACAGAGTTAACAAACTTAAAGATGATTTGATTGATAGCATTATTTTTATTTTCTATGGATATCACAATAACATCAATATTGTCAATTATTTGCATCACAATAATCATGTAGTGAAAATCTGAATTCGTGCCGTTCTGCCTCTGGAGAACATTTTATCCAGTCTCGACCTCTTCCACTGGTTACCAGCAAAAAATTTAATAGATTTTAAGATTATTTATATATTTTTTAAAGAATGTGTTTTGTAAAGTTCATGCTTTTTGTGGTTTTCTCTTATTTATATACTGCCATGATGTTGAATATCTATGTTAAAAGGGAGTTTTTCCTAGCCTCTGCCACATGCTTGCTCATGAGGAAATGTTGGGTGTATTTAATTTAAATTTAAAGAATATGGTTTAGACCTGCTCTGTGTGTAAAGGGGCTATATCAATAAAGATTGATTGATTGAACAATGTTAAAGTTACAAAACTTGAAGTGAATGTTTGTAGAAATGGTCCCTTCAAAGGCGAGGGCGTCACCCTGCTCCGAACTCTTTGTTGTGATGCATTTATTACCAAAAAAATGAAGGATTAATGTAAGGGATGTGCTGCTTTTCTATTTTTGAAATAATAAACCTTTCAAGCAATTTCATTTTATTAACCATTCTGCTGATTATTTCCTTGTTTTGTCCATGAACTTAAAAAAACCCCAGTGAAATCCCATGGTGATGTCTTAAAATGTTGTTTGATAAAAAGTCCAAAATCCAAAGAAATTTAGTTTAATTTCATGTATGACACTGAAAAGCATCATATTATGTAGCTACTACTGGAGCGATACTATTTTCAAATGTGTATCTCAATCTGTGTGTGTGTAATCAGATTTGTGTGTGCGTAAACAAATCAGTATGTCTGTATTCAGATTTGCAAGTGAAGACAAATCTGCAAATGCATGCAAAGATCATAAATCTGTAAATGTCTGTCATCAGTTACAACTCAGGCAGGAGCTCTCGATTGGCTGTCTTTTTACACGTGATTTTTGTTACACTACTGCCGTGGCAGATCTGCAAATACGTAGAAAACCTTCACTTTTCCTTTGCATTGAGCACAGGCTTACGCTGCCTGGCTGCAGTAGCAGTACAGCCTACACACCACTAGTCGGCGCATAGCACCCAGTGATGTTAAGCGTGTCATCATTGTTATAAGGAAGCGCGTGACTTCTCAGCTGTGTCCAGGTATTGGGTAATACAGGTAGACCAGGGAGGCCAGAGCGAGAAACAGTGAATGTGGTACGGACAATTAAAGTGGAAAAAGAGAGAGTGGCCGAGAAACATCCAGAGAGGAGAAGGTCAGAAAGGCAAAAAAAAAGAAATATAAGAACTTTGACTAGACAAGGACCTGCGAACACATCGGTGGTTTTCTAACCGGCGGAGGGACCGACGGACCGGAGAGTGAAAGCAGACAGGTGAGTAACATCAGCTCTGCTGTGCTTCACATAAACAGTAATGTTACCTGTCTGGACATTCAGCTCACTGTCTACTTTGTCAAGATATGCTGTTATTGTGATGTTAGCTGTAAAGTAGCAGCAGAGTTGTTACTACAGCTGTCTGACTCTGCTCGTTAACAGGCAGCTAACGTTAGCAGTGTGCTAAGGTACAACCAAACATTAGCTGATGTTAGCTGTGAACTTGCTGTGCTATGCAGGTGCTCTGTGTATCTGGTGTTTGTTCACTGCTTTCAAGTGTTTATGAAGACCTATAAACACAGGTTTGTTATCACATTAAGATTATTTCGAGTGATACAAAATGCTATGTTTTCCTTAGCTGTAACTCTTACTTTAGTTTTGTCAAATCAACCTGAACAGTTAAATCCTGATAGTTTTTACTCCGTTGTGCTTTGTTACACATACAGATTGATACATACAAAAATAGATTTACTTCATTGAACCCACATTTCTTGGAAAATCTTGACTTAGAGCATCAGGCATTGCATAAGAACATAAAATATACAGTAAATCAATTAAAATGTAGAAATGTATGTTTAAAGAAAACAGATTGTGTGAAAAGTGAACAACCTGACACTGAACACCACAAAGACCAAAGAGTTAATACTGGACTTCAGGAGGAAATGTGACACAGATCTTGCCGCTCTCTGTACGTCTAATATCCAAAGGCCTCTCCTGGTCAGCCAACACCACAGCAACCATCAAGAGAGCAGAGCAAAAACTGCACTTACTGAGAGTGCTAATGAGGCTCAACACCAAAAAGAAGCTGCTGGTGGCCTTTTACCAGGCGACCATAGAGAGCCTGCTAACTTACTGCATGATGGTGTGATACGCAGGCTGCTCTGCTGCAGATAAGAAAGTGCTCAGACCTCCAGATTCAAATACAGTTATTTTGAATTTGAACGTTAAATTATGTCAAGGACTAAGGACAATATCATCCACTCATTTCTTATGATGTGTAATGTATATTATTTATTCTATTCTATGTTTTATTCAGTGTCCTGTGTTATGTTCACACCACAGAGTAGCAATTTAAATTTTGTTATATGCATAAACAGTGACAGTAAAGTCAATCTACTTATCTATATAAAATAATTATTTCATAATAGAAAACATTGCACTAATCCTTTCAGCTCTGAAACCTTGCATGCATTTGCAGAGCTGCAGTATAAATAGAAACAGAGGGGAGGAGAGCAGAGGTGTTTGTGGTTGTTTGGGGGAGGGACTCCATCATTTAGAGAAGTGAGCGACAAGTTCCTGGTTTGCAAGTGAACACGGAAGAAAGGATTAAACTATCAGAGCGTAAGATGAGAGTATGTCGCACTTTGATCTGCTTTTTCTTCTTCAGTGAGTACATTCACTTCTTATTTCTTTATATTATGTTATATTCTTTATTTAAAGTTGGGGTGAGGGATACATGTGAACACATTTTTGTGGTTAAACATGATGAACAGTCACTTTAAGATGTCAATCATTAGCAGCACTTGTTGTAACATTGAAGGGTTTACACACTGAGAATTATCAGTAATTCTTGTTATTTTTGCATGCAAACAGGTTTTACTTCAGTTCATTTGACAGTTTGTGACTAAGTCTTTATTACAGTGACAGTAGAGAGTAGACAGGAAACAAGGGCTCTGTGCAGAGAGGCCGTAGTCAAACCACGGATGTGGAAGTTATGTTGTGTCTTGGCCAATGAGCTACCGGCTCACATCCAGAAATGATCCTTTTCACATTGATCTAAAATCAACTCTTCTAACTGTGTTTGTTTTATATGAAGCAGAATTCAGTTTCTTTGTGTTGTATTTTTGACCTTATTCATAACAAAGTGTGTGTTCTGTTGCTTCAGTCTGACTGTTTTAGCTTAACTGCTTTTGAAACTCTTTCTGGTACATTTTACTAAATAAATATTAATTCTTATGAGGAGCAGAGAAACATATGAGTAGCAGCCGAAGTCAAAAAGCATTTCAAGACTACAGAGAACTGACACAGCGGTGTTTGGCCGTTTGGTGGTTAGTGAACCATTCAGTTCCTCTTTTTGAAGCAGAGAAAAAAACAACTTTTGAACCAGGAAATAATGTTGAAAAATAATTTACTGATTTATTTTCTAATGATAATTTGTGATTCTTAAAGTTTTTATTAACAATAGTGAATGTTTGACATGGAATTAATTAGTTTCCTCTGATGCAGTTGTCATTTTCTCGCCCTGCGCCCACGTTGTCTGAATAGGAAATGCATTTGCACCAGTCTGTGCACCTATGGGTGTGTTGGTCTCAGAATGAGGTGAGGTCAGACGCATTGGTGGTGCGTTGCTATTTTCAGGCAGAGGAAAGCTATTGCACCACTGACCAACAAAAAACAGGTCTGACGTCACGGGCGCATATTTCACTGTTATATTAAGGGTGTGTTTCAATATTTTAATAGGCAGGTGCACAATGCGCGTACACTGTTACACACACAGGGACAGGCAGCGGAACAGAAAAATAAAAGTATTACATCAACATATTAAAAAAATACATGTCATATTAGTTAGTCATAACAGATTAAATAAGAATAAGCCTTCCACTGTTTGGGTGAGGGGGGATCAGCACCTTGGAGAGTGCCACTGCAGACAGTCTTCATACAACTGTATGAAAGGTTAACATGATTAAAACAGTTTATGAAGAATATTTAACTCATATTCTTGAGATGACATGGATTAGGTTAAGATACTTTCAACAATTTAAACCCTGCTGAGTTTACCTGTTACTCCATGACCAGTGGTGTGCAGTCAGGGGCAGCAAGGCTAGCACTGCTAGCCCTGTCAAAAATGTATTTTTTCAGTTTTTTTCCATAATTAAAAGGTCATTCTGAAATGTATCTGGAGTCAATTACTTGTTCAGTATGCAACTTTATCCAGAAAAACGATTGGTTATATATTGTGGAGCTCAAATCTCCTATGTCCTATAAACGCATCACAGCTCCTCTGCTGGGGCCAGCAGTAGTTGCATTGCTAGCCTCTGATCGAGCTGGACGATGCTATTGGATGCGTAACGTTGAGTGACCGTATCATCAGCCAATCAGATGTTGATGTGTTATTTACAGAACGCCCCTAAGTCAAGCAGAGTTTCTAGTGCTGGCCTGGGCGTCGTCATTCAAATGAGCTCTGCTGATTGGCCCATGGGCAGGTGCGTGATGACGCACTGTGTTATTCTGGAAAGGTGATGGCGGTTGATTTAACAGTAAGATCGGTAGATAAAGATATGATTGCGGACCTGCTTCGGGGCCTTTTTCATCATGAAGGATCGCAGAATGGATTTAATCTACAAGTCATCGGTGAGTGCTAGTTTTTTTTTTTTATATACTTTCTCTGGACCAGATTGGCGCTGCTGTTGGGCTAATATCTCTCTCTCTCTTTGTGAAGTAAATTTAGAAACGTTTTTGGAGCATGTTTGTGTCTGTTATAGAAATGTATTTTATTTTTGAAGTGATTTAGAAGTTTCCTCTAAGAGCAGTCGGGCAGTATGTGCTGTTTTTGATGTTGTGTCACATCATGGATTGTAAAGTGAGCAGTGATCTAAGGGAAGATGATCTGATGGATGCTGCACAGTGGTGTCTTCATGCATTGCGGATGTTGATCAGCTGTCATGTTGGTGTCGATTAAGTACTGTTGCATAATAGTGGCCTTACATTGGATGTGTATATATTGTAGGACATAGGCCTATATGTGTGCGGCTGCTCTGTTGGCTGTATCGGCATACAATACTTTCTTTTGGGGGGTTGGGTTTTGGTGCTGGCCCTGACTGAAACACCACCGCATGCTATCCATGACTGAACCAAACCAATTTGAAGAGAACCAAAATTGTAATTAAAAGATAAATAAATGAAAACAAAGCACCACAGTGTCTGTGTGGTGCAGCTGCATGCACGGTGACCTGATGGAAGGAGACGTGAAAATATGCAGCACAGTGTGAGTTGTTGCTGTTTTTTGTGGAGAATGGATCTCAGAACCTCGTCTGCTTCTGGAGGAAAGACGCTCTGCTGCCACTTAGTGATTTTATCAACAAGAAGAGCATCTCAACATCTGTATTAATCTGTTAATGAATGTGGGTGATTCTTACAGTGTCTGTTATCCACAGCTGTTTATACTGTAGGACTGATGTGTTGATAAGTCTGCAGCCTCTGAGATGCTTCACAGAGCGCAGTGCCATTACACACAGCTGATCACTGTTTATTAAATCAGCTGATGACACACTCTTGTCCTGCAGCTCGTTGAACGAGCCACCAAACAAACATTAACCTGGAAAAGAGATTTAGCCGACAGATCGCTAATTAATGCTGCAGCACATTAAACAGCATGTTAGCATAACTGAAAATGTCACTTTGGATCGTTTAGATGCTTGTTTCATTATTGTTCCTCAAACTTCCTGTCAGCAACTCAATCTGTCTGTGATTTGTAGCTACAGCAGTGTTTTCTATACAGTGTAACATGCAGACTGTCAGCTAATGTCAATCAAACACTGATACACACAAATCAACTTGTTCTTCATTCTAATACAAAACTACTAATAACATTATTTTGACTTTAAAGAGGGATAATTAAATGTTATTTTACCTCAACTTTGTTTTTGTTTTATTTTACTAATTGCTATTTTACTTTTACAATAACAAATGTATTGTAACAGCAGTAGTTAGTGGGAGTGTGTTATGTTGCTAATAGAAGAAAAGAGTGATTATACAGACAAGTTTATTTGTATAACACATTTCAGCAACAGACAATTCAAAGTGCTTTAGATAAAACATAAAATGAATCAAAGAAAAAATGTAAAAGAAAAGCAAAACTTCATAAAAAGACATCTGGAGAAATAAAAGACAAATGAATGAGGACAAAGATGTAATTTAAAACATTTAAATTGAATCAAGTCATCAGAAAAAAGAATTTATGCTGCATCCATCGAGTCCTTCCTGACAGAATAAATCAAGTCAAATCACAGACTGGTTGAACTGGGCAGCTCCCAGTGTGACACTGTGGATCAGTGTGGAAATGTTCATTATTGATTGTTGATTTGTTTTTTTTCCAACAGTGCTGCAGGATGGAAACATTGGTCTCATCAATGCAGAAATCCCCTTTTATACAAGAACTGAAGGACAAAGTATCACAATTAGATGTTCCTTTACCACGACTGGAAGCTGGAAGTACTTCTGTAACGTCGAACGTAAACAATACATTCTAGAAATGTATGGTGAGAGTTATGAAAGAGGCAGATACAGCATGACATATTATGAGACAAGTATAGGAAGTCTTCTGGATGTGACCATCACACCGCTGAGAAAATCTGATTCTGGACGTTATTGGTGTGGTTTGTCCAGTTACGATTTGGGTCCATACAAGCAGTTTAAGATCATCGTCAGAGATGGTGAGTTTCTACTGAAAGTCATGAAAATGTTTCTTCATGTGTCTGGAGGTCAGAGGAAACATTTTTCTGACTGCAGCTGATATTTTAATAACCTGATATTTGGTCTAACTAATCACTGTGAAGATTGATACAGTAAGTGTTCATTTACTGTCTCAGTGTTTTTAGGAATAAAAATAATAAACTGACTATTTCAATTAAATGTTAACATCGGTTTTATAAGCAGCCGGTCAGCTAAAGGAGCATTTTATTTCTCTCATCAGGATTTATTTTGTATCAGTGTGTTTCTTTCTTTATTGTTCACAGCTCCGCCCCCTTCAAAACCAAAGTCCACTGTCAGACCTGCCCCACCACCACCACCAACAACACCAACAACACCAACAACACCACCACCACCAACAACAACAACAACAACAACAACAACAAAAACAAAAACAACGACACAGAGTTTCACAAGAAGCTCCGCATCTTCATCATCCTCTACTAAAACTACCAACAAGTCTGAACAGAAGCAAACTGAGACAGGTGGAGGTTCAGGTACATTTGGAACTTTACTTTAATGAACAAAACCCTCCAGATATCTTTCATATTTTAGGTTCCTCAAAGTAGCCACTGTTTGCCTTGATGACAGCTTTGCAAAACAATTGTCAATATCATAACCAGCTTCATGATGTCGTCACCTGGAATGATTTTCTATTAACAAAATTCAAGATTCACTTTATTGTCATTTCTGAGTATTTGCATCACAGAATGAGACAAAATACTTTTTCTCACCAGCTCCTGTCAGTGCTTTAAAAAAAAAAAAAGGTTCTTTAAGGAACCTTTTTGAGCTGAGAGGGTTCCTCCACAGTGGCAATGAGGAGGAACCCAAAAGTTTCCTCAAAGCTTTTCTGCTGCTAAGAGTGCAGGAAAGGAAGACCAAGAGTTGGCATTGCTGCAGAATATGAGTTCATTACTGTTAACAGCTTCAAAAAGCAGCAATTAACAGCAGCTCAGATTAGAGTTAGCTTTGTAATGGAGATGGTTTGAGATGAGCTGGACCACAGCGTGAAGGAAAAGCAGCCAACACGTTCTCAGCATATAGAAAAACATCTCAGGTGCCTTCATCATAAAGCTGGCTGAGAGAATGAAGAGTGAGCAAAGCAAAACGTGGCTAATGTGATGAATCTGAAATTTAACATAATATACTTTCTTTGTTGCTACATGATGATATTAAATGTGTTTTTTAAAATAGTTTTGATGTTTCTTTTATTGTTTTACAAAGTAGAAAACATAGAAATAAAGAAAAACCCTTGAATGAGGAGGTGTATCCAAACTTGATCCAAACACAAACCTGTTTCTACTGTTTAATCTACAACAGGTCTGCCGCTGTACGTGGGTCTGACTCTGTTCTTCTTCATGCTCCTGTTCTCCGTGGCTGTGCTGATACTCTGCAAGAAAAGAGCCTCTAAACCCAAAGGTGAACACCTGAAACCATTTCTAACAAACATTAAGACTGTTAATTTGCCTCAAACAAGCTTTCACATGTGAAACAAATATTCTCACAAACTATGTGCTGTTTGTACTCAGCTGGTCTATTTTAAAGACAAATAATGTTCCCTAATGGTTCAGGCAGAGACACAGTGTGACTTCACAATATTTTGAGCGACGACGGCATTGCGAAAGACGCAGAAGCGGGGAAAGCGAACCGGCATCAGAGCTAGGCTAACCGCGACTCCGCACAAACCAGCAATTCCCAGTGTTTTTCTCACCAACGCCTGCTCCCTGGTAAACAAGATGGACAAAATTAAACTACGGATAATTAACAATCGGATGGACAGCTGTGTCACAGTAATAACGGACATTTCATAAGAATGTGAACATTAAAACGAGGAAGGGCAGAACACTAGACCAGGTCTACACCAGCATTCTAGGAGCCTACAAAGCCCTTCCCTCTCCCTACCTCTGACACTCAGACCATCTTTCCCTGTTCCTGACACCAGCTTACAGGCCTCTCATCTGCAGATCGAAGCCACAGCACAAGTCAGTGCAGTGCTGGACTGAAGAGGCAACACTATCCTTACAGGACTGTTTTTTAGGACATCATGTGGGACCTCTTTTTAACAACCAGACATTGAGCTCCACACTTCTTCTGTACTGTCGTACATCAGCTTCTGCGTGGACAATGTTACAATAAGGAAACAGGTCAGGCCCCCCCCCCTCCCAACAACATCAGGTACTGCAGGTCCTGCGTGGCATCATCATCAGCAAAGCACCAGGACCGGATGGAGTACAAGGGAGGTTGCTGAAATCATGCGCTTATCAGTTTGCTGCAGTATTAACTAACATCCTCAACTGCTCGCTGCAGCAAGCCACAGTCCCCACCTGCCTGAAAACTGCCACCATAATCCCTGTGCCCAAAACCTCTGCCATCACGGAATGACTACCAGCCTGTGGCCCTGACCCTGGTAATCATGAAATGCATTGAGAGACTAGTGTTGCAGCATATTAAGACCCATATCCCTCCCAGCCTTGAACAATATCAGTTCGCTTACAGGTCCAAGAGATCCACAGTCGACACCATCTCCATCGCCCTCCACACTGCCCTCAACCACCTGGAAAGCCCCAACACATACATCAGGATGCTGTTTGTTGACTTCAGCTCGGCATTCAACTGCATCAGCCCCAGCCGACTGATCAACAAACTGCAGATATTGCAATCGGAACCATCCTCTGTCTGTGGATCAAGGACTTTCTGACGAACAGACCCCAGCACGTCAGGATGGGCACCTCCACATCCTCCACCATCGTCCTCAACACTGGTGTTCTTCAGGGCTGCGTCCTGAGTCCAGTCCTGTTCAGGCTGTACACCCACGACTGTGTCGCCATCCACGGCTCCAACACCCTTATCAAATTTGCGGACGACACGACCATTGTGGGACTGATCAGCAACAATGATGAGGCACCATACAGAGAGGAGGTCCAGACGCTGGCCGCCTGGTGCAGTGATAACCACCTCAACCTCAACACCAGGAAGACTAAAGAAATCATCATTGATTTCCAGAAGTCAAGGACTACACTGTACTCAGGCCTGAGCATCAACGGGGAGGAGTTGGAGTGTGTCACAGATTTCAAGTTCCTCGGCCTGCACATCTTGAGGACCTGGGCTGGACTGTGAACACCACCCACATCATCAAAAAAGCCCAGGAGCGTCTCTTCTTCCTGAGAATGCTGAGGAGGAGCAAACTCCCTCCACCTTTGCTGAGGAACTTCTACCACTGCACATTAGAGAGTGTCCTTAGTTTCGGATGCACGGTGTGGTATGCCAGCTGCACTGCAGCAGAGATGAGACAGCTGAATCGAGTCATCAAGACAGCTCAGTGGATCGTTGGCCCCCCACTCCCACGCCTAGATGAGATATACTTGAGACGTCTCCTCCGACGGGCCAAAAAGATACAGAATGATCCCACTCACCCAGGTCATTCTCTGTTCACCAGACTCCCGTCTGGCAGGCTCAGAGTAATGCAAGCCCGTACAAACAGACTCAAACACAGCTTCTTCCCCATGGCGGTGAAGAGACTGCTTCAGGAACCATGAACATACTGCAATTTTACCTGCACTTTAACTTGTTCTTGTTCTGTTGTTACTTGATTTTTAAACATATTTTTAGATACGTTATTTATTTTAATACATATTTATATATATTTATACTGATTGTAGCTGCTACAATGATTGCTGCCGTCATTGTATCTTGTGTGCAATGACAATAAAGCTTCTTTATCTTTATCTTATCTTATTCTTCTGAACCTCGTATTTTTCAGAACATCCTGAGGAAGCAGTGTATGCTAATTTCGCAGAGGTGAGTTTAAGTGAATTTGTAACATCTGAGCATCGTTAGTGTTTGTGAAACCAGCTGATATTAGTTTTTTCTGATTGCTTAGACATTATCTTTGAAACTATGGGCTATGTTGGAAAATTCTACACACCAAACCAGCACAACATTATACATCTCTTGCAAAAGCAAACTATTCTTACATTTTTGAATCAATACAGTCACACAAACCATCATTTGAATAAGCACACAAAGCACCAACTACACACTGACAGTAAAATGAAGAACACTCAGTGTTAATGGTTTCAAAGATAGTGCTTCAAGAATCACTGTCAGTGTTTAAACATTCAGAAAAAAGTGTAATACAAACCAAACCCGTCTTCTTCTGCTGCTGCAGACCAGCCGAGAGGAGACCAGAGATGTCGACGGACAGAGCAGATCTGCTCCTGTGGAAAACTCAGCTGACTACAGCACCGTCACTGCTGCAGCATCCCGTCCTCTGAGAAAAGTAAGAAAAAACTGTGACAGCATTTTAGCTCTGTGGTCAGAAAACAGTAATGTACCATTATTTTATTTAAGCTTGATTTTTGAAACATGCTTAATTTGTTATTTAAAGTCCACATTGATATGAAAAGTCACATTGTGTCACCTCACAATAATTACATAACCCTGAAGAAAATATAAAGACTTGACATTCATATAAACCTTATATGTTTTCATTTTTGTCGATATTGTCAAAAAAGCAATAATTAAACTTCATGTTTAATATTGAGGTCGTAGCTATCTCAGCCAATCACTGTATATGGTGGTTGCTCTCTGCTTGTCCCACCTCAGCTCAACCAGCTTCTGTCCCCACATTTAGGTTTCCTTGTTCGAAACATCTAACAAAAGTGGCTTAAACACAAGATGGTAATCTGTCAGAGCTTTTGGGCTATTTATGTTGTTATTAGGACTAAAACTTGACATGCTGCTTCAGTGTCAAAATATAAACCTTGATCTCTTTCTTTTCTTCCAGCCTGAAGACGACTCGAATGAACTCCTCTACACTCAGGTAGATTTTTCCAACAGAGCTGCCTCCTCACTCAGCAGCGCCCCCTCTGGTCAGGCCGATAACGTTATCTACTCTGCGCCTCGGAGACGCACTGATGCCAAAGTAGATTCACAGCCGCTGTACTCAACTGTTACTCCACGGCAGAAGCTTTAATGCTGCTGACATCCTGTTTCCTCCAGCATGCTTCAGGTTAAGACTTTTACTACTTCAGTCAACCTAAAAGAAGCTTGAGGAGTAAGAATGGATTTTAATGTCTGTGGGTGATAACTGTGAGTTTACATAATAATGATGATCCACTTTGAATGTTTCTGCTTACATCTGTATTTTATGACGTAGTTGTTCTATCACCCTTTGACTCTGGTCTTTAGTTTCTCACTTCATCTGGTTTCCTTTTTAAATATCTGTTAAATATAATTGTTCTTTTTGTACTGTGATTGTTACAGACTGTCTCTCCACCTCCCTACACTTTTATTTTGAGTGTAATTCATTTGCCAGAAGAGAAGTTAAACAGAGTTAACAAACTTAAAGATGATTTGATTGATAGCATTATTTTTATTTTCTATGGATATTGCAATAACATCAATATTGTCAATTATTTGCATCACAATAATCATGTAGTGAAAATCTGAATTCGTGCCGTTCTGCCTCTGGAGAACATTTTATCCAGTCTCGACCTCCTCCACTGTTTACCAGCAAAAAATTGAATAGATTTTAAGATTATTTATGTATTTTTTAAAGTATGTGTTTTGTAAAGTTTATGCTTTTTGTGGTTTTCTCTTATTTATTTACTGCCATGATGTTGAATATCTATGTTAAAAGGGAGTTTTTCCTTGCCTCTGCCACATGCTTGCTCATGAGGAAGTGTTGGGTGTATTTAATTGAAATTTAAAGAATACCGTATAGACCTGCTCTGTGTGTAAAGGGGCTATATCAATAAAGATTGATTGATTGAACAATGTTAAAGTTTCCAAACTTGAAGTGAATGTTTGTAGAAATGCTCCCTTCAAAGGTGAGGGCGTCACCCTGCTCCGAACTCTTTGTTGTGATGCATTTATTACAAAAAATGAAGGATTAATGTAAGGGATGTTCTGCTTTTCTATTTTTTAAATAATAAACCTTTCAAGACATTCATTGTATTAACCATTCTGCTGATTATTTCCTTGTTTTGTCTATAAACTTTAAAAAAAAACAGTGAAATCCCATGGTGATGTCTTAAAATGTTGTTTGATAAAAAGTCCAAAATCCAAAGAAATTTAGTTTAATTTCATGTATGACACTAAAAAGCATCGTATTATGGAGCTACTACTGGAGAAATACTATTTTCAAATGTGTATCTCAATCTGTGTGTGCGTAATCAGATTTGCAAGTGAAGACAAATCTGCAAATGCATGCAAAGATCTATGAATGAGTACACAGATCTGTAAGTGTACATAAATCTGTAAATGTCTGTCATCAGTTAAAACTCAGGCAGGAGCTCTCGATTGGCTGTATTTTTACATGTGATTTTTGTTACACTTCTGCCGTGGCAGATCTGCAAATGCGTGCAGCGATCCGCAAATGTGTAGAAAAACTTCACTTTTCCTTTGCCCCTGAGCTCAGGCCTCACGCTGCCTGGCTGCAGTAGCAGTACAGCCTACACACCACTAGTCGGCGCGTAGCACCCAGTGATGTTAAGCGTGTCATCATTGTTATAAGGAAGCGCGTGACTTCTCAGCTGTGTCCAGGTATTGGGTAATACAGGTAGACCAGGGAGGCCCGAGCGAGAAACAGTGAATGTGGTACGGACAATTAAAGTGGAGAAGGAGGGAGAGAGAGAAACATCCAGAGAGGAGAAGGTCAGAAGGACAAAAAAAAAAGAAATATAAGAACTTTGACCAGACAAGGACCTGCGGACACATCGGTGGTTTTCTAACCGGCGGAGGAACCGACGGACCGGAGAGTGAAAGCGGACAGGTGAGTAACATCAGCTCTGCTGTGCTTCACATAAACAGTAATGTTACCTGTCTGTACATTCAGCTCACTGTCTAGTTTGTCAAGATATGCTGTTATTGTGATGTTAGCTGTAAAGTAGCAGAGTTGTTACTACAGCTGTCTGACTCTGCACGTTAACAGGTAGCTAACGTTAGCAGTGTGCTAAGGTACAACCAAACATTAGCTGATGTTAGCTGTGAACTTGCTGTGCTATGCAGGTGCTCTGTGTATCTGGTGTTTGTTCTCTGCTTTCAAGTGTTTATGAAGACCTATAAACACAGGTTTGCTATCACATTAAGATTATTTCGAGTGATACAAAATGCTATGTTTTCCTTAGCTGTAACTCTTACTGTAGTTTTGTCAAATCAACCTGAACAGTTAAATCCTGATAGTTTTTACTCCGTTGTGCTTTGTTACACATACAGATTGATACTTACAAAAATAGATTTACTTCATTGAACCCAAATTTCTTGGAAAATCTTGACTTAATGCATCAGGCATTGCATAAGAAAATAAAATATACAGTAAATCAACATTAAAATGTAGAAATGTATGTTTAAAGAAAACGGATTGTGTGAACAGTGAACAACCTGACACTGAACACCACAAAGACCAAAGAGTTAATACTGGACTTCAGGGGGAAATGTGACACAGATTTTGCCGCTCTCTGTACGTCTAATATCCAAAGGCCTCTCCTGGTCAGCCAACACCACAGCAACCATCAAGAGAGCAGAGCAAAGACTGCACTTCCTGAGAGTGCTAATGAGGCTCAACACCAAAAAGAAGCTGCTGGTGGCCTTTTACCAGGCGACCATAGAGAGCCTGCTAACTTACTGCATGATGGTGTGATACGCAGGCTGCTCTGCTGCAGATAAGAAAGCGCTCCAGAGAGTGTTGAAGATTGCAGAGAACATCATTGGCTGCCTACTGCCCAGGACATCGCTACATCACAATACCTCAGTAGAGCCACCAACATTATCAAAGACTCCACCCACCCAGGTCACCACCTCTTTGAACTGTTGCATTCTGACAGGCGCTAAAGGTCGGCCAAGACTCAGACCTCCAGATTCAAAGACATTTTTTTTTTTTTTAAATTTGAACGTTAAATTCGATCGAGGGCTGACGACAATATCATCCACTCATTTTTTATGATGTGTAATGTATATTATTTATTCTATTCTATGTTTTATTCAGTGTCCTGTGTTATGTTTGCACCACAGAGTAGCAATTTTAATTTCTTTGTATGCATAAACAGTGACAATAAAGGCAATCTACTTATCTAACTAAAATAATTATTTCATAATAGAAAACATTGCACTAATCCTTGCAGCTCTGAAACCTTGCATGTATTTGCAGAGCTGCAGTATAAATAGAAACAGGGGAGGAGAGAAGAGCTGTTTGTGGTTGTTTGGAGGAGGGACTCCATCATTTAGAGAAGTGAGCGACAAGTTCCTGGTTTGCAAGTGAACACGGAAGAAAGGATTAAACTATCAGAGCGTAAGATGAGAGTTTGTCACACTTTGATCTGCTTTTTCTTCTTCAGTGAGTACATTCACTTCTTAATTCTTTATATTGTGTTATATTCTTTATTTAAAGTTGGGGTGAGGGATACATGAGAACACATTTCTGTGGTTAAACATGATGAACAGTCACTTTAAGATGTCAATCATTAGCAGCACTTGTTGTAACATTGAAGGGTTTACACACTGAGAATTATCAGTAATTCTTGTTATTTTTGCAGGCAAACAGGTTTTACTTCAGTTCATTTGACAGTTTGTGACTAAGTCTTTATTACAGTGACAGTAGAGAGTAGACAGGAAACAAGGGCTCTGTGCAGAAAGGCTGTAGTCAAACCACGGATGTGGAAGTTATGTTGCGTCTTGGTCAATGAGCTACCGGCTCACATCCAGAAATGATCCTTTGCACATTGATCTAAAATCAACTCTTCTAACTGTGTTTGTTTTATATGAAGCAGAATTCAGTTTCTTTGTGTTGTATTTTTGACCTTATTCATAACAAAGTGTTTGTTCTGTTGCTTCAGTCTGACTGTTTTAGCTTAACTGCTTTTGAAACTCTTTCTGGTACATTTTACTAAATAAATATTACTTCTTATGAGGAGCAGAGAAACATATGAGTAGCAGCCGAAGTCAAAAAGCATTTCAAGACTACAGAGTGTGAACACAGTGTTTTTTTTGTCTGTTTGGTGGTTAGTGAACCATTCAGTTCCTCTTTTTGAAGCTGCGAAAAAAATGATAATTTGTGATTCTTAGGGCCCCATTTTTACGATCTATAGCGCATGGCGTGAAGCGCGTGGCGCAAGTGCCTTTGGGGTGAAATTTTGAAATTACAATTTTTTTGCCAATAAAAACCAATACACTAGGTGTCTGTCCCGGGGCGGGTCTTATCGGTCTTATAAGTGGCAACACAGAGCTTTGCTCTCGCACGCGCTGCATTTATAGTCACACAAACACACACACGCGCTGTCACTCTCCAGTGCGCGCTTTTGCTTGTTCACTCCAGATTCCAAGACCAACACGGCCATAGGCGCACAGACTGGTGCAAGTGCATTTTCTATTTAGACAACCTGGGCGCAGGGCAAGAAAATGAGAAATGGCCGGGGAAAACTAACACATGCGCCACGCCCGCCATCCGCTGTGTGCCGACCGCAAGATGGGGCACTTAAAGTTTCCATTAAAGACTGTAAAGTGAATTCAGACATTTTCTTCTACACACATTAAATAGGTCATAAATGTATTTCTAAAATAGGGCTAAAAAGCATTCACCGCCGCGTTAAGTATGCGGCGGTGAATGGCATAAGCCCGCCCCTGCTGCTGTAGAGGTATAAATACATTCAGCGCACACTACTACTACTACTACAGTTAGCTGAGTTATCCGCCGAGCTAGCAGCAGAAAGGTCTCAGACCTAACGTCCATGTTTCAGGTAGAGGTGGTGACTTTGATTGACAGGTGACACTTGGTAGGGGGCGGGGTTTCAGCGGACTCGGTGGGAATGCCCACTGCGTTTGGGAGCAGAGAAAGAGGCTGATTTTTACACAACTGTGAAGCCTAATTTCATATTTGAAGATTTTTGGTTAACAACACACTTTTCTGTGGTATGTCAAACTCAGAACACATATTTATTCTTACTTTACTTGTACATGGAATTAGCAGCACTCATAAGCAATTAATAAGATCTGTTTCAAAACAAGGAAGTGTTTCTGCCATATGAAATCTAATGTTAATTAAATGTTGAGAAGATAAAGGTTAAAAAGCACAGACTCATTAGAAATTACTTTTAAAAAATATGTTGAATTTAGATTATTCTATGTATTGATTTTTCTTTTTACCTCCAGTGTGGGAAAATGTTAAGGAGAAGGGTTATGGTCAGTTAGGGACAATCAATCAATGTTTATCGAATAAAAAATGAAATGTAATTTAATCATATCATAATAATTATATCGATATATTGCCCAGCCTAAAGCTGGAGTCCTTATTTCAATTCAACATATAAAATCACAGACTCTGAGCAACAACCCACATTAAGTCTTCTTCTTATCTAACTTATAAACATCAAAACACGTCTTGTCCTGCAGCTCGTTGAACGAGCCTCCAAACAAACCGTTTTATGCTTTATGACCGTTTAGATGCTTGTTTCATTATTGTTCCTCAAACTTCCTGTCTGCAACTCAGTCTGTCTATGACTTGTAGCTACAGCAGGTTTTTCTATACAGTGTAACATGCAGACTGCCAGCTAATGTCAATCAAACACTGATACACACAAATCAACTTGTTCTTCATTCTGATACAAAACTTTTTAAAAAGGTTGACATTAGTTTTGACTGCAATGAGGGATAATTAAATGTGATTTTACCTCAACTTTATTTTTTCATTAATTAAAACTAACTAATGTATTGTAACAGCAGTAGTTAGTGGGAGTGTATTATGTTGCTGAAATAGAAGGAAAGAGTGATTATACAGACAAGTTTATTTGTATAACACATTTCAGCAAAAGACAATAGAAAGTGTTTTAGATAAAACAAAAAATGTAAAAGAAATCAAATCAAATCACAGACTGGTTGAACTGGGCAGCTCCCAGTGTGACTCTGTGGATCAGTGTGGAAATGTTCATTATTGACTGTTGATTTTCCAACAGTGCTGCAGGATGGAAACATTGGTCTCATCAATGCACAAATCCCCATTAATACAGGAACTGAAGGACAAAGTATCACAGTTCAATGTTACTTTACCACGACTGGAAAGTGGAGATACTTCTGTAAGGACGGATGTAAACAATACATTCTTACAACGTATGATGACAGTGTTCAAAGAGACAGATACAGCATGAGATATTATAAGATAACTACAGGAAGTCGTGTGGATGTGACCATCACACCGCTGAGAAAAGCTGACTCTGGACATTATTGGTGTGGTTTGACCAGTTACTGGGGTCCACACCAGAAGATTAAGATCATCGTCACAGATGGTGAGTTTCTACTGAAAGTCATGAAAATGTTTCTTCATGTGTCTGGAGGTCAGAGGAAACATTTTTCTGACTGCAGCTGATATTTTAATAACCTGATATTTGGTCTAACTAATCACTGTGAAGATTGATACAGTAAGTGTTCATTTACTGTTTCAGTGTTTTTAGGAATAAAAATAATAAACTGACTATTTCAATTAAATGTTACCATCGTTTTTATAAGCAGCCGGTCAGCTAAAGCAGCATTTTATTTCTCTCATCAGGATTTATTTTTTATCAGTGTGTTTCTTTTTTATTGTTCACAGCTCCGCCCCCTTCAAAACCAAAGTCGACTGTCAGACCTGCCCCAACAACAACAACAACAACAACAACAACAACAACAACAACAATAACAATACAGAGTTTCACAAGAATCTCTGCATCTTCATCATCTTCCACTGAAACCACTGAGCAGTCTGAACAGGAGAAAAATGAGCCAACAACAGATGGAGGTTCAGGTACATTTGGAACTTTCCTGTAATGAACAAAACACTTCAAATATCTTTCATATTTTAGGTTCCTCAAAGTCGCCTCTGTTTGCCTTGATGACAGCTTTTCTATTAACGAGATTCAAGATTCACTTTATTGTCATTTCTGAGTATTTGCATCACAGAATGAGACGAAATACTGTTTCTCAGCAGCTCTTGTCAGTGCATTAAAATGAGTAATAAACATGTACTAAAAATGATAATACCTAAACATAGAAATAAAGAAAAACCTTTGACTGAAGAGGCGTATCCAAACTTTTGACTGGTCCTGTAAATGTAATGACAAACTAAACAATGTTTGTCGCTGTAGACCACAAACCTGTTTCTACTGTTTAATCTACAACAGGTCTGCCGCTGTACGTGGGTCTGACTCTGTTCATCTTCGTGCTCCTGTTCTCCGTGGCTGTGCTGATACTCTGCAAGAAAAGAGCCTCTAAACCCAAAGGTGAACATCTGAAACCATTTCTAACAAACATTAAGACTGTTAATTTGCCTCAAACAAGCTTTCACATGTGAAACAAATATTCTCACAAACTATGTGCAGTTTGTACTCAGCTGATCTATTTTAAAGATGAATAATGTTCCCTAATGTTTCAGGCAGAGACACAGTGTGACTTCACAATAGTTTAAATTTCACCAAATTATGTTCAGGAGAACTTTTACGATGAAAATTGATTGTCAGTTCCTGATAAGTTTGGATGAGTCCACGTTGTTTTGTGTCTAAGTTCAGTCTGTGTGTTCATTTACCACAAACTGTCCAACTGCCAAAGTCTCATAAATAAAGCCAGGTGTAAATTTACTTGACATTAGCGCTGAAAACACCTTTTTAAAGTTTGGGTTAGCAAGCTCTGGCTAAGTATAAATGCTGCTGTTCTAGCTACTCCTAGTTATAGATTAGTGGCTATAAAGAGCGATTAGCTGAAGAACAAATAAAATACACAGTATTCAGTTTTCAGTCTCCTTTTCACTCATTCATCACATTCAACTCAAACATCAGAACAACAACATGACTGTTACTATGTGTGAAAATGTTTTTAACCCGTCATCAGAGTAATTGATAACTGATTTTGGGAAGTGTTTCCAGGAACATTATGGGCCGAAAGGCCTCAAATGTCTCTCAGATGTTTCAGCATGTACTTATTCTTCTGAACTTTGTGTTTTTCAGAACATCCTGAGGAAACAGTGTATGCTAATTTCACAGAGGTGAGTTTAAGTGAATTAGTGACATCTGAGCATCGTTAGTGTTTGTGAAACCAGCTGATATTAGTTTTTTCTGATTGCTTAGACACTATCTTTGAAACTATGGGCTATGTTGGAGATGTCTACACACTAACTACAAAACCTTAGACCAAACCAGCAAAACATCATACATCTCTTGCAAAAGCAAACTATTCTTACATTGAATCAATACAGTCACACAAACCATCATTTGAATAAGCACACAAAGCACCAACTAAACACTGACAGTATAAATGAAGAACACTTGTGTTAACGGTTTCAAAGATAATGCTTCAAGAATCACTGTTAGTGTTTTAACATTCAGAAAAAAGTGTAATACAAACCAGACCCATCTTCTTCTTCTGCTGCAGACCAGCCGAGAGGAGACCAGAGAGGCCGACGGACAGAGCAGATCTCCTCCTGTGGAAAACTCAGCTGACTACAGCGCTGTCACTGCTGCAGCATCCCGTCCTCTGAGAAAAGTAAGAAAAAGAAACTGTGGCAGCATTTTGGCTCTGTGGTCAGAAAAAACAGTAGTGTTAATCACATTGTGGAGACTCTCAAGGGTTAAAGTTTATTGGCATTAGCCATTATTTTTTTTAAGCTTGATTTTTGAAACGTGCCCAATTATTACTTAAAGTCCACATTAATATGAAAAGTCTACATTGTGTCACCTCACAACAATTACATAACAAGACTGCAAAGTAATCTGTCAGAGCTTTGGGGCTACTTATGTTGTTATTAGGACTAAAACTTGACATGCTGCTTCAGTGTCAAAATATAAACCTTGAGTTCTTTCTTTTCTTCCAGCCTGAAGACGACTCGAATGAACTCCTCTACACTCAGGTAGATTTTTCCAACAGAGCTGCCGCCTCACTCAGCAGCGCCCCCTCTGGTCAGGCCGATAACATTATCTACTCTGCGCCTCAGAGACGCACTCATGCCAAAGTAGATTCACAGCCTCTGTACTCAACTGTTACTTCACGGCAGAAGCTTTAATGCTGCTGACATCCTGTTTCCTCCCTCAGTGGCCAACAGGTGAACAGGTTGTGTTTGGATGAATATCACTGACACAGAAAAGGTGTTTTTTTCTCTGTGACATATGATAAGAATTCAGTAACTGCAACAACAGGTTTTGACTTTTACTACTTCGGTTTTTAGCTAAGCTTATCTTAAATCCTTTTAGTTAAAGTTTTTAAAGTATTATTACATTATTTTCTTTGAGGTAATTGTTTTGGCAGGTATAGGTAAAGTAAATTGAAGATGGACAAAGATAAAGAAGGGGAGAATAGGGTTGGTTGTCACATTCATTAGATCTGGGTCCCTAGATGGCGCTGTTAAAACGATTTGGTACTGAAGTTTTCTGAATTTGGGTGAGATGTTATTTTCAGCTCTTCAGTGTTTCCCTTCTAGGCTTTTACACAATGAGTTTATAATAAATAGTGTTGGGGCCGCTACTCAAAAAATGTGATGTATTACACGTTACTTTAAAAAAAAAAGGTCCAGATAGGTCACCAAAGTTTTCCTCTCTGCTGACGGCTGTCCGTTAACTATTATCTGTAATTTGCTGAGTTTGTTTCTGAAAGACGGAGATTAACGAGCAGCGTACAAGCTTTGGCTGCAGACACTCGGCTTGAGCATCACTGTGGGTCCATAAGAGTGTCACTATTAGCTTTGTGTTAGCATGAGAGGTCAGGTAGGTGTATTCACCCAATTCATGCATAATAATTGAAGACAATGTATAATTTGGGGCTTTAAAGACATCAAAAGGAAAGGTTGGTTGTGTTTGCTTTGTGGACCCGATCAGTGGGACGAAATGGTGTAGTAGAGTAATCTTCGTGGAAGCCAGGGTAATATTTCCTTTGAAGACCTTTTGACAGTGAAAGGAAGCTGTCAGAAAGCAGGAAGGATGACAACACGAGAGCAGGACAGAGAACAATTTAGATGTGGAGGAGTGGTGGCATTTTATGTAATTTAATGCTAAGTACACAATTGGTATCAGTGTCACTTTAAGGGAACTTGGATTGGTATCATCATTTGTTAAATGACACCCCGCCCTAACAGGA
Source organism: Scomber scombrus (assembly GCF_963691925.1). Taxonomy (NCBI): domain Eukaryota; kingdom Metazoa; phylum Chordata; class Actinopteri; order Scombriformes; family Scombridae; genus Scomber; species Scomber scombrus. Next base: position 30,888,011 of record NC_084979.1, on the reverse strand, counting down.
ACTGGTGTCTAAAATACTTGTGATCAACACATTGAATCAGCAGCCGCCCTTCTGCTTTTCTTTTTCTGTCTCTGTGCAACATACAGCAGTAACAGCTCATCAATAATTAGCTGCAGACACAGCTAGAACGTGCAGCGCGTGCTGTTTACAGGACGTTAGAGTTCAGTGTGAACTCTTAACATGGTTGTTGTTCTAGTTATTGTTCTTAGTGTGGACGGCTCTTTAATGTTTAAAAAAAGGAGAAAGCAAAGAAAGGTGGATTATTCAGAAGTGGCCGACTGGAGGTTCGGAAAGCTTAAACAGTAGTTGAAAGAAAAGTGTTGATACTAGCATTAAACATGTACGTGACCAGAGAAACAAAGGTGTGACCACACCAGCCAAAGAACGACACAAACAGGAAACCAGCATATGAATCTAAAAAAAGGTGTGACCTCAGAGAAACAGTTCCTCTTCTCTGTTTGACATGAGACTAATGCTACCACAGTATTGACATGCTTTCCCTCTTATATGGCTTGCAACCTCGTGTTTGTCCTGAACATCAGCACATGGCTCCTTTGTGTCCCTGTTTTTTTTTCTAAGGCCTGTATGTAAAAAGCAAGGCCTGAGTTTGAGTTTTCTTCACATACTCAAACACAGAATAGGGCGCCAGGACCCTTCCCCCAAGCCTAAAGTTCAAATTCAACCCAAATCCAAACCGAGTGACCCCTGTGGATTCTCCTCCCTCATTGGCTGAGAGATACCTGAAGTCACCAAAGCTTCAAAAGGAGAGGCACGAGGCTGCTCTCTCTCTTTTCTCCTTTGCTCTTTAAAAGGATCCGAGAGAGTCTGCTCATCACATACGCTGCTCTCAATTGTACCTGCAGAAGGAAGGAACATTACTTTGTTTGTGGTTCGTGGACGACCTTTACATACGGCCCACCAACTGTCGACAAGTCTGAGTTTCCGCGTCACTCCACCGAAACCAGCCCGGGAAGATTTAAATTGCACTAGCGAAATCGTTGCGTCGGATCTCTTTTCCCCTCACAGACTTTGAATGCCACACAGCTGCATCACGCTGTATATCTACATCGGTAGACCAACGAATAGTATGAGGTTATTCCTTCTGGGCTCAGCTAAATTGTGTTTTGTAATCAGGCGGGGAGTTCCGGTCCTCTGAAATGAGGCCAACGCGGAAGTAACTTAAAACTGAATTCTATCACAAGGCCACCAGGGGGCGACCGTTTTGGTGTCAAAAGGACTTCCGTCTCTATACGAGTCAATGGAGAATTCACCAACTTCTCACTTGATTTCTAACTTCAGTGAACGTTTTCAAGATGTGTTTATGGTCTCAATCGCTAGTTTAAAGCCTTCTTCAATGCAGTATGATGTTCATTTGGGACATTTTGGCCTCCCTGATTTTATATTTGACGATAAAGCAGGGTATGCATTAGGGCGTGGCTACGTCGTGATTGACAGGTTGATTGATTCACAGGTTCAGGAGCGCGGACAGATAGACTGCAGGAAATAGCCGTGAACTTGTTTCACACCGACAAGTTTTTTCCAGAGTTTTGTGGTTATAGTCGTAACAGCTAACTTGGTTAGCAGCACTAGGTTGCCGGTGTAGACTGTGGTAGATCCAGCCCTCGCAACCTCCCACGCTCCGTCCTCTTGCTCCTCCTGATGCCCATATAAGTAGAATCCATGTTTTTATTTTTCCCGGCATGCACCTGAAATTTTCAAGATGGCGCTGCTCAGATCCGAAAATATTGGCCTCCGAGCAGCAGTCCACAAACCAATGGGTGACGTCACGGACGTTACGTCCATTTCTTATATACAGTCTATGGTTGTAATGCTAGTTAGCATTTTATATCACTGCTGCATAAGCTTGTGTTTTGGGATCGTCACGTCCCCGTCCTCCCAAGAGTCTTACTGTTTGTGCCAACACTTGTGCCTTGTTGTGTTTATCCCGTCAGGATCAGCGTTGTTAAAGCTACGGCGAAACAATAGTAAGCTCCCTTTGTCATTCAACCATCAGCTGAGAGGCTTTGTTAGCCAGCATCAGATAACAAGCGTACATCGCCTCCCCGCTGTGTGCAGGGTTAGGGTCTCTCTCTCTCTTACTAACCCCATACACACGTACACATATGCACTTCCCGCATCACACAGCTGTTGGTGAGGTAACAAAGGAAAGCTAAGCTACATGCTAGCCTCATCCTCAGCCACGTGTGTTGCTGCTGAGCTGGTGTGTTTGGGAGCGTTGACCACGAGTCGGCACCATTGCTTAATTTTTGTCCTCCTGTTCCCACATGGCGAGAGACCCTCACAGAGTCCGCCATCTTGAGCCCCCTCACTCCTCCACAACCACATACATCAAGTCTGATACATAAGTGACTTTTGATACATAAGACTTGAGACTTACCTTTTTCTTTTCTTTTAACTTTTCCCATCCACCTTTCTCCTTACGTTTTCTGCTTGCCATTATTCCTGCAACTAATGATTCACTCTTCTTTGTTAGTTTTACTTTCACTTGGCGAACAAATGATTGTATTAGCTCCCCCTGCTGTTGGCCATTAGTGTCGCTTTATCTGACATTTCGGTTGACCGACGGCCGTTCTGGTCTTCTCCACAACGTCCAGATTGCCAGTCCGCCCCTGGTTTAAGGAGAGTAAGACTTCTCTATTCCTACCTGACCGTTAGGCTTTCATTACATATTAAAAGGGAATCTGTTCAGGATCCAGTTTATGACGAATTCAAAGGAAAGTAAAAAGTGTGACTACCAACCCTGTTCTCCCCTAATGTAGAGGTGGAACAGTACGTTTAGTCTTCACCAGGTGTGGATACATAATTATGAAAGAGAAGATAATTAGTGTAGTTACTGTTTTTTTTAATGTCCTGTTACTCCAAAAACAACAGAGAGACCCAGATTAAATATGTTTTGCTTGGTAGAAGCCGGTCACATAAAATGCTGCAGGTTGTTTACTTTACATAATGTTTGTTTGAAATATGATCTGTCAGGTTTGAAAACTTTGTCCAATGTTTCAATAAGCTATTCTGTTTAGTGGATCTGCACAAATATATATTTTGTTACTGCATATTGATATTTATGTATTTATGTTTTACTGCTGTGTGAAATAAGCTTCATTTGTAGATGATGGAATGATACTGTGAAATGATAAAATATGTATAATGTAAATACAGAGCCTGGTAGAGGCCATGGAGAGAGAAATAAAACTGATTTATGATCTCAATTTAACAATTAGTGCTTTGATTTAATGGAAGTCACCATCATGTGTCCTCAGTATGGATCGCTTGGATTTAATCAGGTTTATTTTGATGTTGAACTAACCTATGTGTATGTACTAAAAGACTGAATAATGTGTTAAGATCTCTAAATATACACAAACTTGAAGTCAATCAATCAATCAATCAATCAATCAATCAATCAGCTTCCTTAAACACCTCCAGCAGACTAAATGGTTCTTTTATAAATAAAGAACAGACAAAACAGATAAATCAAGAGCAGTAATTAATAATCCATATGTACTGATTAATAAATCGAGGGCATACATTTGGTTTTTTAAAGATTTATAGGCCAACAGGAAACAGAGAAAAGGGCGAATGACCTGCAGCATATGCCCCCTGCTGGAATCGAACCAGGGACGCTGCCATTATGAGTCATGCTCAGTAACCACTCGGCTACCAAAGCGCTCTGCATAGATTTGTTTTTAATTTTTTCTTCTGCGGCTCCTCTCGGGCTCAGTATGTTAAATATTCAATGGTACAGGAGCGCTTTGGTACCTGAGTGGTTACCATGGAAGCCGCGTAGTTGCAGCGTCCCTGGTTCGACTCCGGCAAGGGACCTTTGCTGCAAGTCATTCCCCTCCATCTCCCTCTATGCCAGCTACTTTTAAATAAAGGCTAATCTAATCTATCTAATATAATCTATCTATATCTTTGTAATTCAGTGTAGCTGTGGTTCAGAAGGTAGAGCAGTCGTCGGTGGTTCAATTCCCGGCTCCTCCAGTCTGCATGTCGATGTGTCTTTGGGCAAGATACTTAACCCGATATTACTACCGATGTGGTGATGACGTAGTGTAAAAGTACTTTGAGTGGTCGAAAATAGCGATATAAGTACAGTCCATTTACCTTAACCCTCCTGTTGTCCTCGTATCAAGGAAGGAAGGATGGAAGGAAGGAAGAAGGAAGGAAAGGAGGGAGGGAGGAAGGATGGAAGGGAAGAAGGAGGAAGGAAGGGAGGAAGGAAAGGAGCAAGGAAGGGAGGAAGGAAAGGAGGAAAGAAGGAAGGAAAGGAGGGAGGGAGGAATAAAGTACGGAGGAAAGAAGGAAGAAAGGAAGGTAGGAGGGAGGGAGGAAACAAGGAAGGAGGGAGGGAGGGAGAAAGGAAAAGAGGAAGGGAGCAATGAAGGAAAGAAGGACAGAGGAAAGAAGGAAGGGAGGAAAGAAGGAACAGTCAAAACAGACGGGATCAATTTGACCCGGGAGGACGACACGAAGGATAAAAAGAAGAAATTCAACTGTACAAACTTGTATCAGAGCTTCCTTCACTATACTTTACTCTCCAACACAAACAGCATCAGTTTAAAGTGAAAGAAAAGAATCACTCGAAGAAGAAAAAGCTTTACATTTTTATATTTTTAATGAAAATAAATTCAACATGTATCATACATCGGCAGTTGTCTTTTATCTTTTACAAAAATGTTTTTTTTAAATAAATATTTTCTCTTAATCTCCAATTTTGCTTTCAATACCAAACCGTCCTGTCATGTAACGACACAGTAAACAGCTGCTGTCGACAGTTTAGTTCGTACAAGACGCTGAAAGCAGGTTGATGTCACGTTACAAAAAAAACAACCCAAAAAATATATATAGACACAACGTTAAATCATAATCTGTTTCCATCCGGCTCAAAATTACATAAATAATCTTAACACAGATTTTAAAGCCTCAATTTAAACTTTGCCACACTGCTGCGTGGCTCGTCCATGTTGTCAATAATTATAATTAAAAAAAATAACATAATGCAAAAGTCAAATAAATTTAACACAGAAATTAACTTAAAGTGTAAAATCAAATAATAAATGGAAGACAAACACTTGGTAAATATTTTCCCTTTTCAGCCTCAGAGAAGAATAAAATATCTAATTTGATACAAAACAAACTGAATACAACATGTGAGCGTGAGGTTTTAAATAAAGGAGTATTACGTGAAAACAATGTGGCACATAACAGGTAAACACACGGAAGAGGAAGAGGAGGAGGAAGATCAACTGAGAGAATAAAAGCTGCATAGAACAAATCTCTAATGTAGAGAAGACGACTGTTTGGTTTCTACTCTGGAGCAGAGTCCTGTAGTTAACACGTTGCCTGTTTGAAATGCTTTCATTCGTATTTATTGCCACAATTACTCCCGCCCCCTCCCCCCCTTTTATTTATTACTATGACAACAGTTTAAATCTACGACTCTGCTCTGAAGTCTCAGTGCATATCGTGGTGTGAGGATTCTTCACCAGCTTTTGTCAGAACAGGAGAGAATAATCAAAATATATTTTAAAAACAGCTTTTAAAGGACCATACCAGTGTTTTTAACAAGCCTTAGCTTCTACAGTAGACATTATGTCAACCTACTTATTATTCTGCTGAGCATTATCCCAAAGTGTGCTGCTGAATTTCAGGTTTTTTAAAGCTTGATTTTTGGGCTGGGCGATATGGACAAAATCAAATATCACGATATTTTAGACCAAATACTTCGATATCGATATTATACCAATATTGTAGAGATGATTCTTGATGCTTTCACAAATATTTACATTATGAAATGTTTGATAAATAATCATCAGTAATGTGGATATAATGAAAAAGTGGGTAAAAAGTAAATAACAGAAAAGCTAGAACCGTCTGGTAAGTTCAGAAAATTATATATTTTACTGTAATGCAGCATTTAAAACCAGGAAAAGACAACTCTGATGACATATCACGATATTACGATATCCAAAATCTAAGATGATACCTAGTCTCATATCATGATAGATATAATTTCAATATATTGCCCAGCCCTTCTTGATTTCTCACCTTTCAGGCAGCCACTAGTTTATCTTCCGGAAAAACTAGCAGAATGTTAAAATGTGCTTTATTTATCACTTAAAGTCCACATTGATATGAAAAGTCTGCATTGTGTCGCTTCACAACATTTACATAACTTTGAAGAAACTATGTAGACTTGACATGCATTGTGATACCATTTGAATACATTTATATGAAAGGCAAAGTGATATCAGGTGTTAAATATTGGCTGTAAATGGGTTGACTGGTAATGCCTTTTAACCCTTTACACACTGTTTGACATTTGATTTTAACCAGACGGGGAGTTCCGGTCCTCTGAAATGAGGCCAACGTGGAAGTAACTTAAAACTGCATTCTATCAAAAGGCCACCAGGGGGCGACCGTTTTGGTGTCAAAAGGACTTCCGTCTCTATACAAGTCAATGGAGAATTCACCAACTTCTCACTTGATTTCTAACCTCAGTAAACGTTTTCAAAATGTGTTTATGGTCTCAATCGCTAGTTTAAAGCCTTCTTCAATGCAGTATGATGTTCATTTGGGACATTTTGGCCTCCCTGATTTTATATGTGACGATAAAGCAGGGTATGCATTAGGGCGTGGCTACGTCGTGATTGACATGTTGATTGGTTCACAGGTTCAGGAGGGCGCCTCATGCTCCTCCTGATGCCCATATAAGTAGAATCCGTGTTTTTATTTTTCCCAGCATGCACCTGAAATTTTCAAGATGGCGCTGCCCAGATCCGATACTATTGGCCTCCGAGCAGCAGTCCACAAACCAATGGGTGTCACGGATGTTACGTCCATTTCTTATATACAGTCTATGATTTTAACCAAACTTTACACATCTGACCAAAAATCAGGTGCTTAGTCGTGACTTGTTGCCGTCATTGTCGTGATCGTCTCTCCTGCTCTGACATTCACATGGAGATGAACTCAAACTCAAAAAAACCCCCACAAAGTCCCTTTATAACACACGAGAGGAAGAAACGTTGATGTTGAAAACATCGAGATGAAGAAACTTTTTAAATTGAAATTAAATCATCTGGCGTGAGGAAACTTTGCTGCGTCATCTCTCTGAGTTTTTTTAAAAGCACAGATTCTTCATTATTAGCAATAAATAAAAGTTCAGCGACTCGGTCAGTTCTTCAATATACAACAATACAACAAGACATTTCACATGTAGAAACATATTATTACAGTTGTTACTTAGTGATTTAAAAATGAACAAAAAAACACAAAGTTAGGATTGTGAAGCAAAAAGGCAAAGTGCAAAAACAACAGAGGCCTTATGAGGAGTGTTGGTGCAGTCGTTTTCTAACATGGCTGCTGGTTTCCACTTAAAAAACACTTTAAATCCTCATTTAAAATCCTTTTAAGTCCATTGTCATCCTGCTTAAACTTCCTTTTAGAGGCCTCTGTTAAACGGTTAAATATTTGTCCCTTTTATGATACAGTGAAAACTGAATAAATAACATCGAGTGACTTTTGACACGAGAGAAAGAGAAATGAAATGTTTTTCTAAGGTAGTTCATGAACAGAAAGGTGTTTTTTTTGGTAGTTGTGATGTTCTTTCACAGCCCAGACAGCATGAGGCCGTCTGTAGCTACAGTCCAACCTTTAAAAACAGTAATAACTGTCTGACTGTTGAACTGATGTTTTGGTTTCAAGGGTTTTTAAAGCCGCCTTGTTTTGTGTCTTCTCCACCTTGAACGCTAATGCCACAAAACCTCCAGACGCCAAACAAATGCTCCATTAAATCCATCAGCTACTGTGTATTTCAGCTATCAACCAAATCAGCCTCCCTCTGCTGTCATGTGGCTTCTGTTTTTCCAACTTTTTGAGGCTTTAAAGACCCAAAAAGAAAAGGTTGGTTGTGTTTGCCGCGTCTAAAGAAGACTTTGGACCCGATATGACGAATTTCAATGGGATGAAATGTTGAAGTACACTAATCTTCCCTTTGAAGACTCTTTGACAGTGAAAGGAAGCTGTCAGAAGCAGGAGGGATGACAACATGATAGCAGGACAGAGGTCAGAAATACAGAGATGTGAAGATAAACCAGAGAAAAAACCAGCAGGACTGTAACTAAGAAAGTTGCCGACGTTCCTCTCCTTGAACAACTACACTTCAGATGCCCTCAGGCAAGGCACTTACTCCCTTAAACTCCTCCAGTGGAGCTTCTGACAGCAGCTCAGTGTGATTGTAAAGCTTGCTGATGCTTCGAAATGTCACAGAGACCCAGAAAACCTCAAAACACAGAGCAGAAGAGTAAAGGTCCGTCCACACCAAGAACTATAACTATAAATATGTAGCTTTAAAAACCTCCAGTGGATGTTGGAGTCCACATCACAACTATAACGACACCGACAGTGGAGAACAATATTGTTGGATCACTTTCAGAGCGTTTTGATGAACGATAGAAACACTGACAGCCAATCAGAATCCTTCCTATAAACCAAACAGCAGCCTGATATTTACAGTAAAACTACAAAACCTGCAAATATAATCTTAATTATGACTTTATTAATTCATATATTGTAATACAGCTTTGCTCCTCTCTCAGCACAGATTCAGAGGTGATTTCTTTAGAGAGGTTTGAGACTCTTTATTATACAAAGATGCTGGAGCTTTGTTCTCTACTTTTAACAAAGTTAGTGAATCTTTAAGACTTCAGATCTGTGCTCATACTGTGTGTTACTGCACTAGGTCAGGCTGGTTTGGTCTGAAACATCACAGCAACTAGTGCTGGGTATCTGCACTCCATACCTTTAAGGTATTGACCGAAATAAATCCATACCAAGTAGTATGGAAACGCCTCCCATCCAACGATACCTGCAATCGATCCTTTTTGCACCCAGAACTAGAAAATATGACTGTTTGTATGAACTTGCTCACAGCCAATCAATGCAAGTGTTAAATATTAATAATCTGAAGACTTTCAAAATGCATTTGTGTTCAAATCTAATAATTTAGATGTGAAGGAATGGTGGCAGTTTATGCAATTTAATGCTTAACACAACTGGTTTCAGTATCACTTTAAGGGTACTTAGACTGGTACGATACCCAGCACTAACAGGAACTAGTGTCTGAAATACTTGTGATCAACACATTGAATCAGCAGCCGCCCTTCTGCTTCTCTTTTTCTGTCTCTGTGCAACATACAGCAGTAACAGCTCATCAATAATTAGCTGCAGATAGTTATTGTTCTTAGTGTGGACGGCCCTTCAGAAGCGGCCGACTGGAGGCTGAGAAAGCTCCTACGCCATAGTTGAAAGAAAAGTGTTGATACTAGCATTAAACATGTACGTGACCATAGAAACAAAGGTGTGATCACAGCAGCCAGAGAACGACACAAACAGGAAACCAGCATATGAATCTAAAACAAGGTGTGACCTCAGAGAAACAGTTCCTACTTCTCTGTTTGATATGAGACTAATGCTACCACAGTACTGACATGCTTTCCCTCTTATATGGCTTGCAACCTCCTAAAAAGGAAGACGTAATTTCATTATCATAAAGAAATAATATCACAATAACATCTCGGCTGATCTAAGACGCTCTGAAGTGCAGTTAAATGATTGTCAGATGCACAAGACTCAGAATTCAGCTTTAAAGCAAAACACCAAAAATGTTTCATCTCTTAGAAACCATCTTCAATATTTCCTAACATGTTTGTTCTTGGAGAGCGTTCAACAGAGGCAGCAAACCTCCGAACTGTTTCAGACCGACAGCTTTAAAGTGAGCTCGACAAAAGAATTGGGAAGCCCTAAAAAAACAGCTGATTAATTAGCTGTGAGTGTGTAATGTTCTTAACTCTCTTTTCTCTCTTTTTATAACCCGACTTTAAATTTCTAGATTTCTGTGCCAAGCTGACGACCACGATGCCGTTCAGCCTGACAGGAATCACTGTTAGACGTTGTATCTGTCAGTTTAAGGTTTCTCCACTGCAGCTGTAGTTCATGTTATTTCAGGGATGTCCAAACTCTTCCATAAAGATCCGTAATGTGGCTGCAGGTTTTTATTCCAACCAAGCAGAAACACACCAAGCTTCACTCATCTAATCAACTGATCTGCAGATATTAAAGCTGCAGTTTGTTGTTATTAGAAAAAAGTCGACTAAGTACAACCTCCAGGTCCCTTCCTCCTCCTCTCTGCAGCGCTGCCTTCAAAGCCCCTCCCCTAAGAGGAAGCTGCATGTGAAGGCTGGTAACCACAGTAACAGAGGAAGCCTGTTTGACATAGTGAGATCACAGCAGACGCTGAGCGGGGGAGCGGCGGCTGCAAGCAGTGTTTGTACGAGTGTGACTGACACTCTTTACTCTGATTGATTGTTTTGTTTGTTGCACACAGATTGTTTCACAGCTTCTCTGTAACTTATTCTACTATCAGAACATCATGATAATTTAAGCAAATATAACACAGAAATAGTTACATACTGCAGCTTTAGTGTGCTTTTGATTGGTTGGAAGAAAAACTTGCAGGATCACGGTCCTTAATGGAAGAGTTTGGAGATGTCTGTGTTATTAAAACGCTCATGTTTTATCAAATCCAGCATGTTAGGGTCAGGTAGTTGGTAGTCGGGTCACTTTCAGAGAGCAGAGACAAAAACACAGTGAATGAATGTGAAAACTACAGATTAGTGTCAGATCAGCTGCAGGATTCAGGATTCAGCTGCAGTGAAGAAAAACGGACAGAAAACATCTTTGAAGTTGATTCCTGGATGAATCAGTATCACTTTAGTAGCTGTTTTAAAGCTTTCAATCCATCACATTTCAGTCTTATCCCAGCACTGCATGACAGGATTTATCGTCCATGTTCACTTCAAAAGTTACATTTCCGACCGCTGATGAAGCTCATGTGATGTGATTTTAAAAGGTGACAAAGCAGCTGCTAAATGGACCTCGAGGTGAGATCGTTTCCGGGGTTACTCACCTGCTTCCTCTGCAGAGATTTAAGAATGAACGGTTTCTCTTTTTCCTGCAAAATCTGATATTTAACCAAAATTAAACCTCTTATGAAAGTTTAAAGAAATACTCCTCAGAAGTTTGTGTTCAAATATCTGCCAAGGAGTCGATGAGTAAATAGATGTTCATGTTTCTGGTAGTTAAAAAAAATGATTAAATATTCCTTTAAGATGAAACATGATTGTTTTGAGGGTTTGAGATGAGTTCAACCTCTCAGAGATTTCTGCTGCTGAGCCATCGATCACAGTGTGTCGTCACTTTGGTGTTTTTGGGGAGAGGAGAGAAGGCGATGACGCTCTGTCGGCCCGCCGCCTCGTCACAGTGTGGCTGAAACTTTGGTGTCTGCGTCGGTCATAGTGTGGAGCTGGAAGGTGCTGAGAGTCCGCAGAGGGAGGGAAGGAAGGAGAGAAGGAAGGAAGGAAGGAGGGATCACTGCTATAACTGCTGCTGCTGCACCAGCCGTCTGTAATGAGGCATGACTTTACTTTCGGGGAGGTAGAGCGCCATCTCCAGGGCAACCAGGATGGTGAACTCAAAGGAGATCAGCTCCCTCCTGCCGATCCTGAAACGCTCCTCCAGCTTCTGCAGAGCAAAGACGACACAGAACATGTTCAATATGTTCTTTATTTTCTGTTTTAATATCTTTTCTTTATTATTGGACGATAAAAATCTTGTGTTTTACTCCTGTGATGTTAAAATGATGGTTTGTGAAATGTTTTTGTATTTGATTTCTATGTTTTGTCGCATCAATTAAAAATCAGCACAATACTGATTTGACTGATTCAAAGTATTTATTTGTTATTAAAATTTGAGTCAAACGTGAAGATTTTTATTGCATTTTATCTCAAATTTAACATGTTTTTATTTTAAAATAAGTTGTTTTATTGACACTAATTTAAAATCTGGTAATCTGAGATGAGAATAAAGTAAGTATTTATTGTATTTTACAGTAAATTATTGATCAGTTTCAGGATGCAACAAGTGATTATTTGCATTATCTATTAATCTGTCAGTTATTTTTCAGTCTGTAAAATGTAAAAAGAAATAGAGAAAAATGCTTCAAACTCATCTAGATATTATGTTTTATTTGACCAACAGCCCAAAAATCACAAAGAATTCAGTTCATAATGACATCAAACAGAGAAAAGATGAAACTCTCCACAGTGGAGCAGCTGGAAACATCATTATCAGAAATGTTGGAGATTCATTTTCTGACTCGTCTTTTTTGATATAGATCCTCTAAATGATAACTAGAAGTAAAACACACGGTGAAGCAACTTTTTATTATTACTGAAAGCAGCTGACTTTCCTTTTTATTCTGGCTCTTGATTAGATTTTATTTATAGGTTTTATTATATTCTATCCTTTTATTTATCTATTTTAATCGTTCAGTGTTTTAGTTTATTTAGCCTATTTATTGTATAATATTAGTTATTTAAATTATGTCCTCGCATTAATTGTTATAATTTTTTATTATTATTTTAAATGAACTTTATTTTATTTATTTAAGTATTTATTTTTTATTAAGCTGTCATCTTTTAATTTTTATTATTATTGTTATTATTATTATTATTTTTTTTTAAATGAACTATGTATTTTATTTATTTAAGTATTTATTTTTAGCTCCTTTTATTTATTTGTTTTTATCCAGTCTGGTGTTTCCTCGCACCTTCTTTCTAGTGTTTATAAATGTGTCATGTGTGTGTGAAAGTGTGTGTGTGAGAGAAAGTGTGTGTGAGAAAGTGTGGGTTTTTGTGTGTGGCTTTTGGTTTCGAGTAACTGTAACCAACCGATATGCTGAGTGAAGCATTTTTCACTTTTAAATTAAACTCGCCATTGCCCCCTGGTGGTGAAACTGTGTAATTGCACCCTGATTAAAAACATATCAGCTGACATGAACGCTGATCCAGATATCTGTGATCAGCTGAAACTGACGGATAGTATCGATTGCTGATGTATCGCTGCTGAGGTTTGATGTTCATGACTCTGTGTGTGTGTGTGTGTGTGTGTGTGTGTGTGTGTGTGTGTGTGTGTGTGTGTGTGTGTGGATCAGAAACCCTGCTGGTTTGTTTTCCACCTGCTCAGTTAGATCAGCTTCACAAACACCTGAGCAAGAGCAACATGATCTGACTGACAGGCAGAAACCACCGCCAAGATGTGTGTGTCTCTGTGTGTGTGTGTGTGTGTGTCCCTGTGTGTGTGTGCGTGTGTGTGTGTGTGTGTGTGTGTGTGTGCGTGCGTGTGTGTGTCTTACATCAATGAGGTGTTTGACCTCCTGCTTCTTGAGGTCACTGCTGATCTTAACAGCCAGTAGGAGGCAGGCAGCTGACACCAACTTCCTGTAAAACAACAACAACAACAGTTAAACTGCAGTGAAGCTGACAGCAGATACATGAGCATCACTGCTGGGACAGGAAGTGATTTATATTATAAAACCATCGGTCCTGTTTCCATTTAGGAAATTCTCGGTTAAATTTAGGAGGCGGGAACTTTACAGGAACATCCTCTAACCCACCGAACTCTGGAGGTGATGTAATCATTCTGCAACACTTTCAATCGTTGCGTAATCGTTGTGTGACAGTTTTGACCGTGACGTCACCAAGGCAACGCACCAAAAGCGCAACAACTCAACAAAGAAAATGTCAGATTGACCCCGTCTTTTTTGACTGTTCCTTCTTTCCTCCCTTCCTTCCTTTCGTCTGTCCTTCCTCCCTCCCTCCTTCTGTCTTTCTTTCCTTCCTCTCTCTTTACTCCCTTCCTTCTTTCCTTCCTCCCTCCTTCTGTCTTTCTTTCCTTCCTCTCTCTTTACTCCCTTCGTTCCTTCCTTCCTCCATCCTTCCTTCCTTTCCTTCCTCCCTTCCCTCCTCCCTCCTTTCGTTCTTCCTCCCTTCTTCCTTTCCTTCCTTCTTCCTCCCTTCCTTCCTCCCTCCCTCCTTTCCTTCCTTCCTCCCTCCCTTCCTCTTTTCCTTTCTCCCTTCCTCCCTCCTACCTTCCTTCTTTCCTCCATCCTTCCTTCCTCCCTTCCTTCCTTCAAAGAAAACATCGGTCCACTTATCATACGTCTTCTAGCATCTCCATCTTCTACTACTACTCTTCTACTGCTGGGTTTTTAAAATGCTGCTTTTTTATTTTGGTGTTTTCTGTTGACGTCACCTAAAAGCTGCAGGAGTCCTTCAGTGTTGGTTCCTGCTAAAAAATGACCCCAAAGTTCCTGCAGTGGAAACGGTCCTCATGATGCTGCAGCCAGGTGTTTCCTGTGATTTTAAGGTTTTACTGCTGGGTTTTAAAGCATTGAATGTTGACTAACTCCTTATGAGCCTGACTGCTACCTGAGATCCTCCAGCAGGATCCTACTGATGCTTCCTATAGCCCCGTTTCCACAGGTGCTATATAAATAAAGTTATTATTATTATTATTATGATAATGTGATGCATAACTAAGGAGCTGAATCTAAAGTAGGCTTCTAGTGAGTTTCAACCAGAGAGGGAACGATAATAAATAAATCATACCAGCAGTTTTTTTGATGCCATTATTACAATTACTCAATTCAAACACTAGAGGGCGCCACTCCTACACTCCATACCACTGTGGACTCAACACAGCAGCATCCTGGTAAATCCATAATTACTGATGTTCTTTACTCAACACACAGATTTTTAGTACATTGTTTTTTGTTGTTTTTTGCATCAGTTTAATGACAGAAAATATTTTTATATTTAGTTATAACAGATGTTTGTGTGGTTCCTCTCAATAAAGGAGGAAACATAAAAACCTTACTGAGATAAATGAATCATTACTCTGGTGACTAGTTAACGTCTCTGCTCTGCGTCACTGAGCAACAACGACAAGCTAAAACATTTCTGTGGTGTTCAAAGTTGTTAAAGTTACTGTGGAAATGTAATAGATTACATATTACTAGTTACTGTATTTAAAATGTAATAAGGAATGTAAATATTTCAGTGACTTCATCAAAGTAATGTAACTTATTATGTTTGATGACTTTTTTAATTTCCTAACCAATGTTTTCAGCTGTTCTCTTTCCTGTCTTCTTTTCTTCCTTCCATCTTTCCCTCCTGTCTTCTTTTCCTTATTTTCTTCCCTCCTTTCTTCTTTTCTTCCCTCCTTCCTTCCATCTTTACTTCCCTCGTCCTTCCATCTTTCCTTCCTGTCTTCTACTCCTTCTTTCTTTCCTTCCTTCCATCTTCCCTCCCTCCTTCCATCTTTCCTTCCTTTCTTCTTTTCCTTCTTTTCTTCCCTCCTTCCTTCCATCTTCCCTCCCTCCTTCCATCTTTCCTTCCTTTCTTCTTTTCTTTCTTTTCTTCCCTCCTACCTTCCATCTTCCCTTCCCTCCTTTCTTCCACCTACCCTTCCTTCTTTCCTCCTTCCATATTTCCTTCCTGTTTTCTTTTCCTTCTTTTCTTCCCTCCCTCCTTCCATCTCTCCTCCCTGTCTTCTATTCCTTCTTTCTTTCCTTCCTTCCATCTTCCCTCCTTCCTTCCATCTTTCCTTCCCTCCCTCCTTCCATCTTTCTTTCCTGTCTTCTTTTCCATATTTCCTTCCCTCCTTTCTTCCATCTTTCCATCCCTCCTTCCTTCCATATTTCCTTCTTGTTTTCTTTTCCTTCTTTTCTTCCCTCCCTCCTTCCATCTCTCCTCCCTGTCTTCTATTCCTTCTTTCTTTCCTTCCTTCCATCTTTCCTTCCCTCCCTCCTTCCATCTTTCTTTCCTGTCTTCTTTTCCATATTTTCTTCCCTCCTTCCTTCTATCTTTCCTTCCCTCCTTCCTTCCATCTTTCCCTCCATGTTAAATATTAAAAAATGAGTAAAATCTTAAAGGTGTGATTCAGATGTAACTTCCTTTATAATCATCAACATCAGTAACTGTAATAGATTACATTTATATGTATTATGTTACATTACAGCTTTACATGTTGGCATTAAAGACCTTGAGTAGCACCTCCTGTGTATCAGTATAACAGACTAAAAGCATCAGTCAGCTGTTAACGTACCGGTTCTGCTTGTTGAGTCGACCCTGAAGCACCAACTTCTCAAAGTAGACGAACGCCATGGCGATGGTGACGGGTTGCATGCAGCAGTCCTCGCCCACTACCTTCATCTCTCTCTTCAGACTGTGAGGGAGAGAGAGAGAGAGAGAGAGAGAGAGACAGAGTGAGAGACAGAGAGACAGAGAGAGAGAGAGAGAGATTATAAAGTCAGAGACGGATTATAAGACGATAAGATGATAAAGTGTGTTTCAGTTTGATTCCTTCACCTGCGGATCTTGCTGAGTGTGAGTTTAACGTGAGGAAACTTCTCCTTAAACGTCTCGTTCATGTCTTTCTTCAGGTCGGACGGTTTCACGTATTCTATGACCGTCGTCTGGAGGAAAGGAGAGAAGAGATGATTAAAAAAAACAAAGACAATAAAGAAAAACTACTTCTTTTAACCTTCGTGTCGTCCTCCCGGGTCAAATTGACCTCGTCTGTCCTTCCTTTCCTTCCTCCTTTCCTTCATTCCTTCCCTCCTTCCTCCTTTCCTTCCTTCTTCCTTCCTCCCTCCCTCCCTCCTTTCCTTCCTTCTTCCTCCCTCCTTTCCTTCCTTCTTCCTCCCTCCCTTCCTTCCTCCCTCCTTTCCTTCCTTCTTTCCTCCCTCCTACCTCTCTCCCTCCTTTCCTTCCTTCTTTCCTCCCTCCTACCTCTCTTCCTCCCTCCTTTCCTTCCTTCCTCCTCCCTCCCTTCCTTGACTCGAGGACAACAGAAGGGTTAATATATTGTCTGTTTATAAATGAGAAGCTTCTTTGTGTGGAAGCAACAATAAAACTGATGCTGATTATTTTTTTTAACAACCACAAAGACAATAAACATGTTTTCAATTTCTCTGTATTCATGTAAAACCAGATTATAATACTGTGATGAACTCTGTAGTCAGTTTATAATCCATAATAATCTTTCACTGACATGAACAGTTAGTCTGTAAACACACCTCTGAGGTCTCAGTGTGTGTGTGTGTGTGTGTGTGTGTGTGTGTGTGTGTGTTTTAGCCTGTTAGCCTTACACAGTGTCATCTCACCTTCGACCATAAGTGTGAATAAAATCTGCCTCACTTTACGCTTTAACTGACACACACACACACACACACACACACACACACACACACACACACACACACACACACACACACACACACACACACACACACACACACACACACACACACACACACACACACACACACACACACACACGCGCGATCAGTGACAAAGCGGCCCACCTCAGTAATAATCTGCTGTGATGGAATAAACAGTAATGATAGAGAGTGTGTGTGTGTGTGTGTGTGTGTGTGTGTGTGTGTGTGTGTGTGTGTGTGTGTGTGTGTGTGTGTCAGAATGTCAGAACATGATGGAAAAAGCCAAAGATTCAACCTGAAATGTTTTATTTTGTTCTGACAAACAGTCAATAATCAAAATATATTCAGTTTACTGTCATAAAGACAAAATATAAAATAATATTTATAATGTTCATATTCAGTCTCTACACCAATTCACATTCATAAATTCCCCTTCAGTCATTAATACATGTTTAATTAATCTTATAGAATATAAAGAATATAACATGTTTTAAAGCTGATTTTTCTATTGTTTTTTTAATAAATATAGGCCAATCTGACCATTTGCACATATAAAAATGTGTATCAGCTGCACTAAATTTAAAAAAAGATGCATTTTGTTTACATTTTTCTAACTCTGGGTCACATTAGGAAAAATCCAGCTGAAATAAATGTGTTTATGATGTTTTTACAGCTCTCAAATGTAAAAAAAAAAAAAAAAAAAAAAAAAAAAGGGTCTAATTTGACTCTGAACAGCATGTAAAGGGTTAATAAGAAGAAGCAGAGATGTTTATTCTTAAAGCTGCAGGTCTAATCTGAGATCATCAATATGATGATCTGATCAATTTATATTGAATGTTTAAATCAACAGGATTCACATTTGTACAAGGAAGGAGAAGAAGGAGGATGATGATGATGATGATGATGATGATGATGATGATGATGATGCTCTGTGTGTCTGTATGTCTTCACTCCTTATAATCAACATGTAGAAACTTCATATAATAAATAAATAAATAAAGCTTCTCACCATGTATGAGGCAAAGATCAGAACCCGCTTGTGTTTCCCACACGGCCACTGAGGATCACTGAGGACGTTCGGGTCGTAATCCGTCACATCCTCCAGACCTGCAACACACAACATTTAATAAAGGTTAAAAAAATATAAAATAACTTATCGAGTTTTATAAAAGAAAAGAATCAGATTGTATGTTGTCTTTGGTTGAGTCGAGTGTTTTCATAAAAAGCATCTAAACCAAATGTTGAACCTCAGATGTGTTTAGAAAGCATCAATAGTGGATCTGACTGATCAATAAATGTGATTAAACCTTGATTCATGTGTCAGAGAGCAGAGAGAGTGTATTTTTTAGCTTTTACACCACTAAACATCTCCTATCACACAATATCATGTCCTATTTTACCTCAGACATGAAAATATAACATAGCAATAATGATGGAAATGTCTCTTTTTGGTAGTTTTGAGTCTCTTTAGTCTCTCCATCTCATAGTTACCATGGTAACTAGATGGCAGCTGTCACTCAAACTAACTGTAGGTTGTTTTTACTCATTTTTATGCCTCTTTTTAGTTATTTTTTGGTCTCTTTTTTTGTATTTTCTAGGTTTCTTTAGTCAGTTTGTGTATCTTTAAGTCATTTTATATATGTTTTTGTATTTTTTTAGGTTTATTTGGTCAATTTAAGTGTCTTTTCAATCATTTTTATGTCTGTTTTTGGTAGTTTTTAGAGGTTTTTTGTCTCTTTTAATCATGTTTTCATCTCTTTTTTATAGTTAAATGTTATTTTATATGTAAAGGTAAAATGAGCAGAGCTTTATGGAGCTGTGGGGTTTATTGTATAACCATTAGAGCCATCAGTCTTCACTGCTACATCATAACAAGAAATCCTCATAACTACTATCTTATTAAAACTATTAACTATTCATTTCACTCAAACACAGATGAATAGATAATGATCAGCAGCTTTCTTCCCTCAGAGTGAGATTAGACGACAGACACCAGAAAAGCCTTCGTGACATATCTGACATTGTTGTTGTTGATCAGCAGCTCGCTCTCACGCTGCAGCTGTTTACTGACTAACAGCTGGAGGAGCTGACGGATGGTGAAAGTATTAAAACATCCCATAATAGTAATATTATTATTATTATGGGATGTTTTAGTGAGTCCAGTGTTTCCCCTAGAATTTTTTTCAGGCCCGGTGGTACCCACCGAAAAAACCCTAAACAGACGCGACGCGTGTGGCACACGCACAGCAAGGCACAGCAAGCAGTCTGCAATTCTGCAATTATTATATATGCATTCAAATTTTTGTTCACCCAGAGCGTATTCAAGATCACAAGGAGAGAGTGACTTATTAAGGTGCATTTATTGCATACAAATGGAACATGCTACATTGGCACTTCAACCACACAGTGTGCATCGTTCTCTGCTGCACTTGATTTTTCTGGGTTTTGTGAAGAACTTCACCAAGGCCTTGTCGTAGGGGAACTTGGCCACAGGGGGACCATTGATAGAAACTCTCATGCAGGCCCCCAAGTGCTCCCCCTGCAGCCTGTTCCTGAGGTCTGTTTTCACCTACCAAAAATGAGAAAGCTTATTTAGTAAATTGTTAAATTTAAGGATCATTTATTGTGTGTGTGTGTGTGTAAAAATCATTGTAGGCCTATATTACTGAATTATATCACTTAAATGAAATCATTAGGCTTAATCTAACTTTTAATCAAAGTTGCATGGGCCTGAAAGGCTGCAGCGTGGTGGTCTGAGCCCATAAGAGCATCAAGTGCATCTTTTCTGTACATTGCAGAAGGGATCTCAATGAAAACCCTCTGGGATGGTCCTCTTTTAACGGGCTGCTTATGCTGACGGCATAAGCGACAAAACATCCCTACACATAATTGAGATTCTATCAGTTATAAATATTTTTTTTAATAAACACATACGTTTTTTATTCATTTTATTATAACAGAGTTACATATATTTGACAATGCCTGGGAAAACTAGCCTATTGTCTGTGTTATTTTCATCATTATTGCTTACCAAAAAAAGAAAAGAAAAGAGAGAGAAGCTCCTCAATCACAAAAATATAAGCTAAACAACAAATTGTAAACTTACCATGGGGA